>NC_058407.1:27316726-27549612 GCF_002201575.2 Neomonachus schauinslandi | reverse complement strand
GAAGGAAGGAAGGAAGGAAGGAAGGAAGGAAGGAAGGAAGGAAGGAATTTCAGACCACTTGTTGGTGGTAAACTTACTGGATAAAGCCTCCAAAATATGTAGCTTCTTTTTTTCCCTGACTGTGGTGATTTAAAAATATACCTGAAAAAAAAAAAAATTACATCCGCCAATTCGTTGACACTCCTCCCACCAAAAGGTAGGCTCTAATTCTTCCCTTGAAGGTGGGCGGGTCTTAGTGACTTGATCCAAATGAATGGTTGCTGCATGACTTCAAAGGCTAGGTTAAAGTGTTTAACAAATACAAGTGGAATGTTTGCTTGTTTGTTTGTTTTATGTGATTGTTAGCTCAATAAGTCTTCCAAGAAGTTGTCTTGTTTGGAAAATCATGTGATGAACTTGAACTTGAAGATTCTAGTCATGTACTAGAACTACTCAACTTTGGAAGGACATTGCCAGAAGGTACACAGAAGAGTGACTGGTATTATTATTACCTACCTCCCATACCTTCTCAATGGGTCACCAGATATTCTTATGGTTTCTATTACATATTATTTTTTTGCTGGTGATCTCCAAATGTGGAGTCTGGCTCTCTCTTCTAAATATGAAGCTCAGGGGCGCCTGGGTGGCTCAGTTGGTTGGGCGACTGCCTTCGGCTCGGGTCGTGATCCTGGGGTCCCGGGATCGAGTCCCGCATCGGGCTCCCTGCTCAGCGGGGGGTCTGCTTCTCCCTCTGACCCTCTCCCCTCTCATGCTCTCTATCTCTCATTCTCTCTCTCAAATAAATAAATAAAATCTTTAAAAAAATAAATAAATAAATAAATAAATAAATAAATATGAAGCTCAGGGGCACCTAGGTGGCTCAGTCGGTTGAGCAACAGACTCTTGGTATCTGCTCAGGTCATGATCTCAGGGTCATGAGACTGAGCCTCACATAGGGGCTCTGTTAGAGAATCTCTCCTGTTAGAGAATCTCTCCTTGAGATTCTCTCTCTCTCCCTCTGCTCCTCCTCCTGATCATACTCTCTCATAAATAAATAAATAAATAAGATATTTAACAGCCTACTGGACAAATCCACTTTGATCTATGGAATCCTCAAGCTCAATCTGAAATGTCTAAACTCTAAAGTTGAGTCATCATCTGCCTCTTCTGCTCACCCTTCACTCAATTCCCCGTGACCCCCAGGGTTCCTGTCTCAGAGCTGACACCAGCATGCCCAAGCAAGAAACTGTCCTCTTCACCTGTTCCTTTCTTACTTTTGTCCATATTCAATTAATCACCCACTCCCATAAATTCTATCTCACATCATCCCATTTTTCAAGTCATTCCATTCTAATCTGAGATGCCAACTCATCTCTACTTTTGGTCTTGCACTCCTCCAATTCATTCTCTACCCTGCAGCTGGAGTGATCTTTCTAAGCACAAATCTGATCATCATTACTCCCTTGCTTAAAATTTCTCATGAGTTCCCCATCATCTTGAGGATAAAAATTCAAATCCCTTGCTGTGGCTTACAAGGCCATCACATGCTCCTGCTCCCACGACCCCTCTGTTCTTATCTCTTGACATTGTTTCCTTTGTGCTGTTACAGTTCAGGCATACTGAATTATTGCATTTTCTGGGTTCATCAGTCTTTCTCTTATCTGAGCCATTACATATACTATTCCATATGCCTGAAATGTTCCCTACATTCATCCTCCCTTTGTCCAGTTCCTATTCGTGCCCAACTCTTACCCCCCAACAAACACACACAACTAAGCTACACAACTTATGTGCACCTTAGTTTTGTACTCAATCCTATTATGGGGGAGAAGAGACCTTGGCAGACTCAGAACACTCTAGGCTACAGGACAAGTTTGTCCCTAAAGTACATCATTCAACTACCTCCTCTTGTTCTGAATACAGAACCTCCCCCCACCAATTTTTCAATTATAATTGGCTTCCCAGGCAGTTTTGTCTGTAAAGAGTAAATGTGCTGGTCCTGTTGATGCAAGCATAACAATCCACATGAATATTTTATTGCCCATTGTAAATTAATAAAATGACATTTCAGTCTCAGGGAGCTTGGATAATATGGGTTTGCCAAGAGAAAACTTTGCTTTCAATGCGCTGACAAAAGTTCAAGTTTTGAGCCTGCAAAGCAAAGATTCAGAGCTTGTAATACAGTGAATTTACCAATGTAAATGAACTTCCTGAGGTCTCTTGACAGCCAGTCGGCCTCCCTGGGCTACATAATTAGAATGATGAGTTGCAGAGAATTTAGACCTACCATACTTCCATCTCCCCCTTATGATTTGATAGAAACTCAGTGCTAGAAGATTCCAGAAGCCATCTATTTCAGCACTACATTGATTAAGCTCATAGACAGCTTTAGAATAGTCTGAAAATCTAAAGTAGAATATTGTAGTCAGGATTCAAATAAATGGACCTTTATAATATACTAATCTGAAAATGTCTTGCCATAGAAATGGTGGAATGAGAGAGGAATGAAAGATGATAAAGTACTTTATTTATTATTATTAATAGTTAAATTACTGTGTAAAAAATATTTTGGGGGAAAGAGGAGCTCTCACACACACTTCATCTATCTGTACTTAAAAAACAAAAACAAAAACAGGGTGCCTGGGTGGCTCAGTTGATTAAGAGCCTGACTCTTGGTTTCAGCTCAGGTCATGATCTGGGGTGGTGGGATTGAGCCCTGTGTGGGGCTCCGTGCTCAGCCAGGAATCCGCTGGAGATTCTCTCCCCTTCCCTCTCCCTCCCGCCGCTTGTGCTGGTGCTTGCTCTCTCTCAAATAAATAAAATCTTAAACAAAAAACATAAAAAAAACAAAACAAAAAACTCAGGGCGCCTGGGTGGCTCAGTCAGTTAAGAGTCTGCCTTCAGCTCAGGTCATGATCTCAGGGTCCTGGGATTGAGCCCCACATCGGGCTCCCTGCTCAGTGGGGAGCCTGCTTCTCCCTCTCCCTCTGCCTGCTGCTCCCCCTGCTTGTGCTCCCTCTCTCTCTGTCAAATAAATAAATAAAAATCTTTAAAAAAAAACAACTATTTTCTTTATTAAGAGAGAAAAAAATCTACCTGATAACTCAGAGCAATCACCTCATTCATGTTATCACTTCTAAGTAATATTGAAATATTTAATATCAACATCTGCAAGATTACATAAAAAATGCATGGTACACTTTTTTTAAAAAATGCTTTCAGGACAATGCCTGTTACAGGTTATTTGACTAAAATACGAGATCCCAAAAGATATTTCATTAGACAGATTTTAGTCAATTTATGAAATGGACAAGCAAACAAATTAACCTGGTGAGAAAATTAAAGAAGAACTTTGGGAAAATACAGTCTCCTTTCTCTCCTTTTTACCATGTAGGCGAGGAAAAACTTTTCCTCTACCTTCTCAGCTTAAGTATCTGGGGGATCTGCAAACTAAAGTAACAAAAGACAGGTTAACAGGAGAAAAGGCAAACAATTTTTATTGATGTTAATATTTACATGTGCATAAAGACTTCACGAAGAAGAAGGAAGAGGAGGATGAGGAGGAGAAAGAAAAGGAGGAAGAGGAGGAGGAAAGAAAGAGAAAGAACAGAAAAACCAAAGTGGTTTTTAAAAAGTTTTTAAAAACCACCAAAGTGGTTGGATTTGCTTATATATCATTTTAACAAATGGTGGTGTGTTGAGAAGTGACTAGACAAAGGGAAAAGGGTTTAGGTATCTTGGGCAGGTAAGTTGTGGGAAAGTGACCAGTGTTGGGGCCAGGTTGGGCCACTTTGGCATGCAGATTATTTTGAGCTGAAGGCAATCAAGACCCTGCAGGCTCAAGAGAAACTTTTACCCCTCCATTAATCACATAGAAGAATCTAAATTGGAGGTCTTTCCCAGAATAAGGGTCATTAGCAGAGATAAATTTTATCTGAGTGACCCATCTGTAGTCCAGGGCAAACATCTGTTTACCAAACATTTACTCTTTTTCATCTTCCTGTGAATGGCAGTCCCTCCCTTTGAAGTCCCAGACACCTTCCCCCTCCTTCTTAGTTCAGAATGACAAACATACCTCATTTTGCCTGTCTTCGGAATTTCCATGTCTGTGTGGATTTCCCGTATACAATGCTATTAAGTTTGATTTTCTTCTGTTAGTCTGTCTCATGCTAATTTGATTCTTAGTCCAGCTAGAAGGCCCTTGAAGAAGAGAGGAAATCTGGCTCCCCGACACGAGCAAATAGAAGTCTTACCCCTGGCTAGGTGGGTGGGATGCTAACTACTTCTGATTTGGCCCATTTGTCCCATTCTAATCAACTTTGCTCAAATAAACTCTTACAATTTTTAATATGTCTCAGTTTATCTTTTAACAAGAAGTAAGGATATAGCTCTCCTCACCTGGTTCAGGGAAGGAAGTCTATGCCCTGCTTTTAGGCAGAAAGAGGGAGGGCAGAGAACTCGGTTATAAAGATGATTTAAGAAGACAATTTCAGTTATACGAACAAACTTTATTTAAACACTTCATGAAGTGGACAGTCTTCTTTGGGAGAACTGCAAAATGGGGCAGAAGGCAGGGGCGCCTGGCTGGCTCAGTCCGAAGAGCATGCATCTCTTGATCTTGGGATTGTGAGTTCAAGCCCCAGGTTGGGTATACAGGTTACTTAAATAAATAAAACTTTTAAAAAATGGGGCAGAAGGCAAGAAGCTTTTATAGAATAAAGAATCAAGAACAAGGAGGAGACAAATAAAACATATCTGATGGGCGGGAGCCACATCATCAATTTCAGTGAGAAGCCCCATAGTTGCCTTGGTGTTTGGAGATTGGTTGACTAGGTATACGGTGTTTCTGGTCAGGCTCTGACCAGAAAGGTTATCTAAGCTTTGATTTGCTTATGTGGCAGCCCCCTTCCCTGCCCTCCACAGGAGCAGCTCCATCTTGGGCCCAGAAATTTATTTCATTGGCTCTTGATTCTATCTGCTGTTTCTCAATTGCCTTTAGCTCAAAATAATCAGTATGCCCAAGTGGCATAGTCTGATCCCCTTCAACCTAAAACATCTTTGCCAATGTGTGGAGCATGGTGGGGCCTTAAAAACAATAATTAGTTTGCCCAATTCATTTGAAATCCAGACGGGAATGTTGTTCTGATGGGTAGCAGAATGTCACCCCAAAATATACTTCTTTGGCATAAGGATTATTGAGAGCTGACTATTTTGAGAAGTGGCTGGTGCAGAAGCTGTGAAACAGGATATAAGTTACCCTGTTGTAAGGAAATCTCTATTTGTAAGAGTGTCCCCTCTCCGTACCAGGAAGAGGGAGTACTCTTCTCCTGGGTACCTCCCATACCTGGCCTCCCCCCCACCATCCCCCCAATGACCAACCAACACACAATCCTTTTTTTTTTTTCTTTCATCTTTAGCTGTAGATGGTTTTTAAACTGGTGGCTTAGGCTTCCTTGGGAAGTTGCTCATTTCTCTGTGGGTATCCCCTATGTGTATATAAGGTGTATATGTTAAAACACTTCTAGTTGTTTTTCTCTTCATCTGTTTTTCTCCTCATCTGAGACTGGGTGTCTCAGCCAATAACTCAGAAGGGTAAAGGGAAAGTTATTTTTCCTCCCCACCGTTCACTCAAGAAACTACTACATATAACACAGCTGTGTTCCAGGATTTCTTGTCCTTTAGTGCCTGTGGCTCTTGGTCATTTCGCTTCGAAGACTGAAGAGGTAGACCAGACAGAGTGCTGAGCAGCAAGGCAAAGTTTATTGGGTGATAGCACAAAGGTCCCAAAGAGAGAGGGGACCCATGAGCGTTGCCTTGGAATTTCTAAGTCTAGAGGATTTTATGAGATTGTTGGCGAGCTGTTTTAATCTGATTAGCCCTCCATGCCTATCACCCAATCAGGTTTTTGTCCATGTGCTCATCTACCTATCAGATAGCTGTTTACATGGGAAAGGGTGGAGGGCTCCTTTCAGGGTGGGGTATAATAACAGGATGGGGTCTTTTTCCTTTTAAGGGTAATTTCCTCTGGGGGGCTAGCCTCTGCCTGTCTTTCTTCTGACTATCCTCTATTAATTGTATTATAAAATGCTAGTATAAAATGTGTCTAAAAAACAAAATTCAGTTGAGTAAGTTGAATTTTAAAGATCTAATTGGCTTTATCCAATGATTCATGAATCAGGCAGCAGCCCATCTAGTGAAGATAAGGGAGCACTCCACAAGTTGTACAAAATGCAAGTTTTTTAGGAGCCAAAGGGAAGGTGGGACAAGGAAATTTAGAGCAGATTACTTCAGGAAAGTTTACCTTCCCCTAGAGGAAGGCAGGAGATCTCATCATACAGATTACCTCACTAGCTAACCGGGAGATTCCAGACTGACTGGATTAAAATTCCACCTCTGGGAGAGGCTAGAACTGCCATTAGGCTGGGTATTTAGTCTTGGCGCGGCCCAGCAAAAGTGACACAATTTGGGGCCCGTTGTTTCTTTTTAACAAATTTAAAGCTCATAATAAATAATTTCATCTTGTGGTGGGAAATTAGTGACAAAAACCATCTTTAAATCCTTTTATATACTGAAGAAAAATTCTAAGATAGTATGTAACCAATTTAGTGGAGTAATTTTAAATTGCAAAGTTTAAGGTGTTGTTATGTAAATCAAGACTTCTGTCCCTCAGCGTTGACAATCTGGGTGAGTTTAAAGTACTGTGTGGTAGAATAGAATAAAGACATCTGTTGTATCTTCTGCTCTGACTTGGAAAGTTGAAGACACTTGGAAAGACCAATTCATTTTTTAAGCCTGCATACTATTTGCTGAACCTCATTAGGAAGTTGGCTTGAATCATTGTGCCAACAGTTTAAAGAGAACTGTATCTATTTTTGTTTTCATTTTATTGTATTTAATTGGGGGGGGGCATATTTTTTTCTGTTGCTTGGGAAATTATTAACTGCTAACATTTGGCAGAAGTGGGTTCACTCATAAATCCTCTAAAGAAATGTTTCCCAGATCTTTGTATTGCCAACTGCTTACTCAGGTAACAGTTTAGGAAGTTTCTTTTTCACGCAAAAAAGCACTGTTCGTTGAGACCTAGGTTTGACTAGAAAACAACATTTAGTTGTGGTGGTAAAATGTTTTGTTATACTATAGAATAAAGATAAAATACAGGACTACTTTGGTGGGTAAGAATCCATTTTGATTTGAGAAAAGCTCTGCTTAAGTAGAATTTTTCAATAGTGAGAAAAGCCATTCTATTAAATGTTGCAAACATCATGTATTGTTTTTAAAGTAATTGACATAATGATATAAAGTTGCAATGGTTACTTGTTCTACATTACTTTGTATATCCTAACTTCTCATTGCAAGGACAAAGTAACTCAACAGAAAGCTCACAGATAACATGTATTGAGCACTTACTAGCACTGTTGGGACTTTCTTACATTATTTCATTTATTCCTCATAATAATCCTATGAGACAGAAAGAGATTAAATAACTTTCCCAAACCAAAAAGTGGTTGAGCCAAGATTGGAAGGCAGGCAGGCAATCTGACTCCAGAGCCTGAACTATTAATGATTTCAAATGCTTGAATACCTGTCAACTGGTATAAAACACCTATAAAGTAGGCAATATTATTCTAGAAGTTCAAATGTTTTATTTATTTACCTATTGCTAAATTAATTAAGCAAGGAGGCCATTGATGAGGTGGCTTTAATGCCACCCAAGGAAACCCAAACCTAAACCAGCAATGCTTCAAGATTAACAAATCAAAACCTAAGGACAACCAATCACAGTCAACTAGACTTTTGTAAATAAGGCAAATGCTTAGACTATAGCCAATCAAATTATTCCCACGCTTTGCTCCTGCACCTTATCTACAAGTCTTTCCCCTAGCTTCTGTTTGTGGAGTGCTGCTAACCACTTCTCCTTTGACATTGCCAGATTCAAATGGATTTTTGCTCAAATAAACTTCAGAAGTTTAATATGCCTCAGTTTATATTTTAACACTAGATATATTTTTAAAGATTTTATTTATTTATTTGAGAGAGGGACAGAGAGAGCATGAGGGGAGGGGAGGAAGAAAGAGAGGGAGTGGGACAAGCAGACTCCCCGCTGAGCATGGAGCCTGATGAGGGCTTGAGGCAGGGCTCAATCCCAGGACCCTGAGACCATGACCTGAGCTGAAGTCAGACACTTAACCAACTGAGCCACCCAGGCGCCCCTAATACTATATATATATTTTAAAAACATTCCTTATAATCTTTCATCACTTATAACTGTATGGTCTTCATGATCTCCATTTTTAATGCCTAATATTCCATCAACATTAGAATATTAAAAATCAACCCACAAGGGTTTTTTTTAATTTCTAGGTTTTTTTTTTAACATACGTATTTTGAAATATATGTATTTTTTAGTTTTTGGTTTTTCTTTTTTTCTTTTTTTTTAATTTATTCATTTGAGACACAGAGATACAGAGAGAGAGAGAGAGAGAGCATGAGCAGGGAGAGAGGCAGAGGGAGAGGGAGAAGCAGGCTCCTTGCTGAGCCAGGAGCCCGATGTGGGGCTCGATCCCAGGACCCTGGGATCATGACCTGAGCCGAAGGCAGACGCTTAACGATCTGAGCCACCCAGGTGCCCCAGTTTTTGGTTTTTCATTAAAGATGGTTGGGAAGTCAGAGCTCAATAAACCAATTCTACATAGAATTTTCAGAAAGTTAAAAACCATGATGCTCAGAGTACATATATAGAGTCAAAGAGATGTTTACCTCATTAATGAGAGAGCCAGAAAGGTGATAAACCATAGAGCATAGGACAGACAAAATATTTCTAGTCACTGAGGGAAAAAATGCTGGAATAAGATTACTAAATTACATAAAAATTGATTAATACCCCACAGGGCAATAAATCTAATCTTTGGGTTGTAATCTCTTCTACCAGACACAAATCATTTGCATTTCTAGGGGACAAGGTTATTTACATTGCTATCACTTACAGATTATTCATATCAATCACTGTCTGGTTTTCTACAATTTACCATCTACTCTTACAGTCATTTTTTTCTTTCTTTTTTCCTTTTTTTTTCTTATAGTCATTTTTACCATTTGTCACTCTAATATTACATATTTTACATATATATCTTGTTTATTGTCTACTCCTTCCATGAGAATATAAAGGCAGAGTATTTTCCCCCTTTTGTACATTATAGGATCCCCAATACCTGAAATAGTGCCTGGCACATAATAGGTACTCAAAAACCTGTGTTGAATTAATAAATGAGTAAAATCAAAGAAGGATATGGTTCACTTTGCTTTAAGAACACAAACTGTTTTAAGAGGAAAAATTGAAAAACTGTAAAATAAATAGGCCCATATTAAATTAAAAAGTAAACCAAACTGTGGTTACCTGAAGGATACCCAAGCCCTCAATAGTGGTGCTTAAATAGAAGAAATTTCCTGCACAACCTTCTACAGAGAGATTACTAGAAATGACATATGATGAGGTAGAAAAACAAGCAGCAACTGCAGAAAACCTGTTAGCCCATTTTCAAGATGAAAGTGGAGAAGAAATGTGTTGTTCTCTGAAGAGGGCGGGGGCAGGGGGGGGTGGAGACACCAGATCCAGATTGTGAAATTCACCAAGATAAATCCTACCTCAGGCAGCCACTCGTTGAAGATGACCAGAATATGCCACCCCAAAATATGCCACTGTGGCATAATGATTATTTTGAATCGAAGGCAATTAAGAAACTACAGTTATAGGAAAAAACTCTCTGCCCTCCCCCATCTAGCTAAAAGCAGGATGAACTTTGCCATTCATAAAGATGTCTTTGCCATTCATAAAGAGAAAAACAACGCTTAATCCCTGGGACTCTGAATCACTGGAGACAGCTCGACTCTTACCAGACCAGAGACTGGTACCTGAGGAATCTGCGTGAAAAACTTTGCAAAATGCCGTTATCTTCCATCTTTCTAGAAGCTCAAATCCCTTTTCCTTTGTCTTGTCCCTTCTCCACAAATGTATTGCTCTTTGTTAAAATGATATATAAGCCTTTGGGTCTGATCTCCTCTTTGGGGCCTTCACTTCATTTCTGTGAGGACTCTCATACACATATAAAATAAACCTTCTCTCGTTTATCTGTCTTTGGTCATTTCAATTTGCAGGGCTCCAGGCACTGAACTTAAGGGAGTAGAGGAAAAACAATTTTCCTCCCCTACATTTTCCAGCCACTAATCCCCCTTGCTGGGATCTACTGTGAAGATCAGGTCATATTTTTGACATAGTATTTTTAAGGCTATCACCTAAATCATCTTAAATCACTTGACCAATAATATATTAACTCAAGTCAGTCCAAAACATTTGATAATTATATGAAAAGAAGGAATTTAATGAGATAAATCCAAGTTGACAATCATGTATAAACATTTTGCTGTCTCAATTATAGACTTCACTTCATACCATAATAAGAAAATGTGTCTCTTAAATGATTCCTTGCATCCTCAAAAAACCCATACACATAGAGTATTTCATTCAGTCTGTAGCATAGAAACTTGTAAAATCAAATTTCTAGTCTATAGGCATCGCTAAAATAAGATAGTAACTCCCATAACTTTTTTAAAAATTTTATTTTATCATGTTATGTTAATCACCACACCTTACATCATTAGTTTTTGATGTAGTGTTCCATGATTCATTGTTTGCGTATAACACCCAGTGCTCCATGCAGAACGTGCCCTCTTTAATACCCATCAGCAGGCTAACCCATCCCCCCACCCCCCTCCCCTCTAGAACCCTCAGTTTGTTTCTCAGAGTCCATAGTCTCTCATGGTTCATCTCCGCCTCCAATATCCCCCCCTTCATTTTTCCCTTCCTACTATCTTTTTTTTTTTAACATCTAATGTATTATTTGTTTCAGAGGTACAGGTCTGTGATTCAACAGTCTTGCACAATTCACAGCGCTCACCATAGCACATACCCTCCCCAGTGTCTATCCCTCCCACCCCATCCCTCCCACCCCCCACCACTCCAGCAATCCTCAGTTTGTTTCCTGAGGTTAAGAATTCCTCACATCAGTGAGATCATATGATACATGTCTTCCTCTGATTGACTTATTTCACTTAGCATAATACCCTCCACATTGCAAATAGCAAGATTTCTGGGGGTTTTGATGGCTGCATAATATTCCATTGTATATATATACCACATCTTCTTTAACCATTCATCTGTTGATGGACATCTTGGCTCTTGCTATAGTTTGGCTATTGTGGACATTGCTGCTATAAACATTGGGGTGCACATACCCCTTCAGATCAGTACATTTGTATCTTTGGGGTAAATACCCAGTAGTGCAATTGCTGGGTCATAGGGTAGATCTATTTTCAACTTTTTGAGGAACCCCCATACTCTTTTCCAGAGTGGCTGCACCAGCTTGCATTCCCACCAACAGTGTAGGAGGGTTCCCCTTTCTCCGCATCCCTGCCAACATCTGTCGTTTCCTGACTTGTTAATTTTAGCCATTCTGACTGGTGTGAGGTGGTGTCTCATTGAGGTTTTGATTTATATTTCCCTGATGCCAAGGGATGTTGAGCATTTTTTCATGTGTCTGTTGGCCATTTGGATGTCTTCTTTAGAAAAATGTCTCTTCATGTCTTCTGCCCATTTCTTCCAAAAATAGAAATGGAAGGAAAACTTCCAAACTCATTTTATGAGGCCAGCATTACCTTGATCCCAAAATCAGACAAAGACCCCATAACTTTTTAAAGCTTAATATTTTTATGATATGATTTTATTTCTATTTGTTACAATACACTCATGAGCTTTATAGCAGGGATTGGAGAACTTTCTCTGTAAAGGGCCAGATAATAAATATTTTAGGACTTGCAGGTCATATCGTCTCTGGGTCAACTACTCAATTCTGCTGTTGTATTGTGAAACAGCCATAGACAATACCTAAAGAAATGGGCATAACTGTGTTCTAATAAAACTTTATTTGTGGACACTGCAATTAGAATTTCACATAGTTTTCATGTGTGATAAATATTCTTCTTTTTTTTTAAACTAGTTAATGTTGAAACAATTCTTAGTTTCTAGCTGCACAAAAACAGGCAGCAGGCAAGATTTGACCCACAGGCTATAGTTTGCCAACAACACATTGTATATAAAATGTATATGTAACATTTTAAGAAAAAGTAAAGGAGGGGCACCTGGCTGGCTCAGTTGGAGGCGCATGCAACTCTTAATCTCAGGGTCATGAATTTGAGCCCCACTTTGGGTGTAGAGATTACTTAAATAAATAAAAACTTAAAAAAAAGTAATAACTTTACTGAATGTTTTTTTCTATATCTATTGAGATGATCATATTGCCTTTAATCTCCTGATGTAGCAAATCACACTGATTATCCTTCTTTTCTTTTTTTTGAGGGGGGAGAAGTAGGGGAGAGAGGCAGAGAATCTTAAGCAGGCTCCATGCCCAGCGTGGGGCCTGACGGGGGGCTTGACCTCACAACTCTGAGATCATAACCTGAGCTGACATCAACAGTCGGACACTTAACTGACTGAGCCACCCAGGTTCCCCATACACGAGTTGATTTTCTAATGTTGAACCAACCCTGAATCCTTATAATCAACTTGGCAAAGTTATATGATCTTTGTCTATGTCTTACGGTATTCAATTTGCTAATATTTTGTTTTAGGATTTTGGCATCTGTGTTCTTAAGTGCAAGGGCTTATAAATTGCATTTCTTACACTGAACTTGTCTATTTTTCGTATCACCATTATACCCAACTTCAGAAAATGAGTCAGGGACTGTTTCTCCTCATTTTCTATCCCTTGAAAGTGTATTAGAACTCATCAATAAAATTGTCTGGGCTTGGTGGGTTTCCTTTCATGCATGGGAAGATGTTAAAATACCAATTCAATTTTTTATTATTTCAATCACTTTCCCTAAATTTGTTCATTTGTGCATTCTTTCCTTTTGATTTCTGTTCATCATTATTATTTCATTATTATATTCAATATAATATTGAATTATATATTGAATTAATATTGAATATAATAGTTACATTATTTCCCCTTTTTCCTCACTATCTTTGGTTTTATTCTTTTTTTAAGATTTATTTATTTATTTGAGAGAGACACACACACATACAGAGACAGAGATGGGACAGGAGGGGCAGAGAGAATCCCAAGCAGACTCCATGCAGAGCGTGACATGGGCTTGATCTCATGACCCTGAGATCATGACCTGAGCCTGAAACCAAGAGTGGGGCACTCAACTGACTGAGCCACCCAGGTGCCCCTCATTTTATTCTTTTGATCTCTCTTCCAATCTCATAGATTTGAGATTAGTGTAGCTCATTAACCTTTGGGTATACTTTTCTTTCTAATATAAGAACAGGGGTGCCTGGGTGGCTCAGATGGTTAAGCATCTGCCTTCGGCTCAGGTCATGATCCCAGGGTCCTGGGATGGAGCCCCACATCGGGCTCTCTGCTGAGCAGGGAGCCTGCTTCTCCCTCTCCCTCTGCCACTACCCCTGCTTGTACTCTCTCTCTCTCTCTCTTTCTCTGTCAAATAAAAAATAAAAAATCTTAAAAAAAAAAAAACCAGAGAATTATGCATTTTCCTCTAAGAATTCCTTTCCAGAATGTTTGATGTGTATTTTTATTACCATCCAAGTTTAAGTATTTTTAAATTTCCATTACAATTTCTTCTCTGAGACATGTTGCTTTAATAAGTATGTTTATAACATTTCCAATCATGTAATATTTTAAAAAATCTTTTAACATGTATTTCTAACTCAATCACATTGTATTTAGAGAATATGGTCTGTGTATACCAGCTATTTTTTTTAAATTTTTTATTTATTCATTTTTTTTTTCAGAAGGAGAGAAAGAGAGTGTGTGTGTGAGTGGGGGGAGGGGCTAAGGAAGAGGGAGAGAATCTCAAGCAGACCCCATGCGGAACATGGAGCCTGACTCTGGGCCAGATCCCACAACCCCAAGATGATGACCCAAGCCGAAACCAACAGTTGGACGCTCAACTGACGGAGCCACCTAGGTGACCCTGGATATACCAGTTTTTTAAAAAGTTACTCAAACTTGGGCACCTGGGTGGCTCAGTTGGTTAAGCGACTGCCTTCGGCTCAGGTCATGATCCTGGAGTCCCTGGATCGAGTCCCGCATCGAGTCCCGCATCGGGCTCCCTGCTCGGCAGGGAGTCTGCTTTGCCCTCTGACCCTATCCCCTCTCATGTGTTCTCTCTCATTCTCTCTCTCTCAAAATAAATAAATAAAATCTTTAAAAAAAAAAAGTTACTCAAACTTGTTTTTTGGCCTAGTAAGTTTTTACATAAATGTTTTATGGGCATCTGACAGGAATATATGTAATTCAGTTGTGGGGTATGGGGGTCTACATGTGTTTATTAGATCAAGCTTGTTAGTTGTATTTTTCAGATCTTCTATAGTTCTATTGATATCTTTTATGATTGACCTATTAATTATTGATACAGAGATATCAAAGTCTCCATTATGGTAGTGGATTTGTTGAGTCTCCTTGCAGACCTGGCAACTTTCATTTTAAGTATTCTAAAGCTGTGCTAGGAGGCCCATAGAACCTTGAATTGTTAAATCTCTCTTTTCTTTAATTTTTTTAAAGACTTTATTTATTTATTTGAGAGAGAGAGAGTGAGAGAGCACAAGCAGGGGGAGTGTCAGGCTGAGAGAGAAGCAGACTCCCCACTGAACAGGAAGCCTGATGCCAGGCTCAATCCCAGGACCCTGAGATCATGACCTGAGCCGAAGGCAGATGCTTAACCAACTGAGCCACGCAGGTGCCCCTGAATTATTAAATCTCAATGAAATTAATCTTCTGTCAATGTGTCTATCCTTATCACAGTAGTGCTTTTTGCTTTAAAATCTATTTTGTCTGATATGAATATAGTCATGCTACCTTTGTATTGGTTAGTATTTGCTTAGTATATTTTTTACATCCTTTGACTTACAGTCTTTCTTTTTTTAACAGCTTAGGCAATGGTGTGATGGCAGATGCTTAACAATGAGCTCTCTGGGGAGGGGAGTGGAGTCTGATTTGTAGCATTTACTGATTTCTGCTGTGTCAATACTCCTATCTGGATTTCAAGATAAAATGCAGGACACCCAGTTAAATCTGAACTTCAGATAAACAAGAATCATTTTTGATATAAATATGTCCCAAATATTGCATGGAACATGCTTATATTTAAAAAGTATTTGCTGGGGGCACCTGGGTGGCTCAGTCGTTGGACATCTGCCTTCGGTTCAGGTCATGGTCCCAGGGTCCTGGGATCGAGCCCCGCATCGGGCTCCCTGCTCAGCGGGAAGCCTGCTTCTCCCTCTCCCTCTCCCCCTACTTGTGTTCCTTCTCTCACTGTGTCTTTCTGTCAAATAAATAAATAAAATCTTTAAAAAAAAAAAGTATTTGCTGTTTATCTGAAATTCAAATTTAACTGGTTGTCCTGTATTTTTACTTGCTAAATCTGGCAACTCTACTCCCACCAACATGTCATTGAATGTAATTTGGGAAGAGATGTTCATAATCAACTTGTTTTAAAATAACTCCTATTAAAATATAATTCACACGTTACACAATTCACCCATTTAAACAGACAGTTCATCAGTTTTAATATATTCAGATTTGTGCATCTGCAACCACAACCCTCAATTTTCAAACATTTTCATCACCCCAAAATGAAACCTTGTACTTATTAACATTCACTAACCTCCAACCATCTCCCTGTCCCTGTCCTAGGCAACTGCTAATTTATTTTCCATCTTTATAGATTTGCTTCTTCTGGACATGTCACATAAATGGAATCATACAATATGCTGTGTGTGTGTGTGTGTGTGTGCTTTCTTTCACTTAGCACATGTTTTCAAGGTCCATATGGGTTGTAGCATATATCAATACTTCATTTCTTTGTATTCCTGAATAATATTTCACTGTATAGATATACAACATTTATTTATCCATGTATCAGTTGGTGAACATTGATTGTTCCCACTTTGGGGCAATTACGAATAATGCTGCTGGAACAATCAGCCCTTGTGAGCGGTAAGAGCCCGTACAAGGCAGCTCTGGTACCGCCCCCCCCCCCAAGTTTGAGGTGTGTTTCTTAGAGATGGCATAGGGTGCTACATTATAATTGCCTACTTACCTATCTCTGTCTCTCTCTAGCTGATCAACTACACAAAAAGAAGGATTTTGTTCACTACTGTACTTACATTTCTAATGCGATTGCCTAATACTTGATGTTTAATTAATATTGTATGCGTGAATGAAGTACAGTATGGCCACCTATGTAAATGCGGAAAAGCTAGCAGGTTATTTAACTTCTCTAAGACTTGGGCTTTTTCCTGGTAAGACGTGAAGGACATTAGCACCTCCTCTAGGAGAATTTTGTGAGCCTTTAGAATGTGCCAGTGGCACATTTTCAATACTCAATAACAGATAGTTACTGTTACTTGTGTTAGACATTAATAACCCACCTGATACGGTGATCTCCCAATTCATCGGCCACAGTAAGCCCATTCATAAAGTGTGACCTACTCTGGGGACTACCTTTGGATTTGTCATCATCCAAAGCTACTTCACTGCAGACAAACTAAACTTCCAAACCCAAATCCCACTCTCTGATAACCTTACTCAAGGAAATTGCATAACCAACATTGAGATTGTTTTTTCAAAAAAAAAAAAAAAAGCCAATTTAGGAAGAAAATACTATCTAGTTGTCATATGCATTTCTGTTCTGATTAACAAGGTAGAATGTTTTCAGTTGATTGGAAATAATGCATTTCTTTTGTGACTTTTCATGTCTTTTGCTCATTTACTACTAGTATGCTGATCTCTGTCCTTTGGATTTGTAGGAGCACTTTATATATTAGGAATATTAATCCTTTGTCCAGAATATATTTTATAATTGATTTTTCCAACTTTGCCTTCATCTTTTAGCTTTTCATGGTACTTTTAAACATACAGAATTTTTCTTATTTCTAGGAAGTCAAAAATATCAATCTTTCCTATTGAAGTTATATGACTTAGAATGTGAAATTCCCACATATTTTTACTCTCTGCCCACCCTGTGAAAACCACTGGTAATTATTTAGTATATCCCCAAAACACATGTATTTATATTCAATGTATATCACCAACTGCCTATTCTTTTCCATTCTTAATGCTGCCAACTGGTCTAGGCCACCATTATCTCTTGCCTCTCTTCCTCTCATTCCTCTCTAAATCATTGTTCATATCACAGTCAGAATGGTCATATTTAAACATAAATGACTCTTTTCTAAACATACACTAGCCTACAGGTCATTAACATACAGTGCATCCATACTATTCAGCTCCCTGCTCTATTCCCACTTAACAATTTATGTTGAACTTCTCTGTCTTCAAAAGTCGCTTGGGACATACTTAAGTTTTTTAAAAAAGATTTCCTTGTGTATCTGAAATTCGAATTTAATTGGGCATCCTGTATTTTTATTTACTAAATCTTGTGGCCCTATTCCTGTCATACACAGGTCCAAGGTGGCTGTTGCAACTGTACTTTTCTTTCAGCCATGGGAAGGAGGAGCATATCTCCAATTCTATTAAGGGCAGAACCTGGAAATGTCCCATATTTCTACTTTTATCACATGGCCTCATGGAGCTTCTAGGGAGGTTAGGAAATGGAGTATTTGGCTGAGCAGGTAGTTGGCCAGCTAAAACCCTATTTCCATGGAAGAACAGAAAAATGGTCATTATGGAACAACTAGGGGTCTGACACAGATATCAATCCGTCCATCACCAGATACAGTCACTAGAGGTACCCAATCCACTTCCCCATTCCAACCCACGGATGGGCATGCGACCCAAACGGGGCCACTCAGCCACGCTGTCTCTGAAACTGAAATCTTGAGCAAAGTGATACAGAGATTTCAAATAATTCAAGTCCATTCGTCCTGACTGTAGTGACCTGAGGAATTTAAACATTATGGCTTTATGTTACTCAGATCTCTACTAGAGTGTTTCTGGTTCCTGAGCTTGCCCTAATTCTGCCTTCCCAGATCCAGACTGTCCTTGTATGCTGTAAGATTTCTTTTTTTCCATCTTAAGTTATTCAGAATTGTTTTCTGTGACTTGCAATCATAGAACTCCAATTGATCAAAGTTTAAGTCTGGATGGATTCCAAGGTGAGGAGATATAAAACCAGTTCCCCACCCCTGAGGATTTCTGCCTAAGCACATTTCACATCAGCATGGCAGTTTTCAGACTTAAAAGTAACAAGGCAACTATAATATCAAAGATAGTAGCTTAAACAGAGAGAGAAGTGAAAATGAAATCTGATTAAGCTAATATTAGCACTTACTCTGTGCCCCCTTGCAGACATTACTGATTTCTCTAATACTTGCAGCAACCCTGTGCTCTGTTAAGTTTTATATGTATTATCTCATTAAACCCTTGCAGCAACAATAATAGGCATTGTTATTATTCCCATTTTGGCAGATGGGGAAAACGGGGCTTAGGAAGTTAAGTGGCTTGCCTAAGGTCACATAACTGATAACAGTTGTAGCCAGTATTCAAAACTAAGTTTAACTCCTACACTTGAACTTTTTACCATTCTGCTACACCACAGACCTTAAGAAAATAAAAATAAAAATATTTGATATCTAAATAGCTTTTTAATTTAATTTTTAATTTTTTAACTTTTTACCATAGGAAAAAAAAGTTTTAAGACTTATCTATTTGTTTTAGAGAGAGAGAGCACAAGCAGGGGGAAGGGTAGAGGGAAGAGGAAGAGAGAGAGAGAAGCAGACTTCCCACTGAGTGGGGAGCCCAACTTGAGGCTCCATCCCAGGACCCTCAAGATCATGACCTGAGCTGAAATCAAGAGTCAGACACTTAATTAACTGAGCCACCCAGGCGCCCCACAGAAAGTTGTACATATACAAAAATAGAATAGTATAATGAAGCATTCATGTACGCATCAACTAGCTTCAACAGTTATTCCCATTCTACTATTCTTTTTTCATTGATCCTCCCCTCAAATTCACACTTTACTTTCTTTTATCCTACAGTATTTAATTTTTTTTTTTTTAAGATTGTATTTATTTGCGAGAGAGAGAATGAGAGACAGAGAGCAGGAGAGGGAGGAGGGTCAGAGGGAGAAGCAGACTCCCTGCCGAGCAGGGAGCCCGATGCGGGACTCGATCCCGGGACTCCAGGATCATGACCTGAGCCGAAGGCAGACACTTAACCAACTGAGCCACCCAGGCGCCCTATCCTACAGTATTTAAAAATGAATCCCAGACATCATATCTCTTCACTTATAAATACCTTAGAATGTTTCTCTAGGGCATGAGAACTTACAAGAAAAAAAGCATAATAGCATTATCGTGCCCTCCCAAATTCATAAAAATTCCTTAATATATTTAATATCCAATGCAAGTTCAACTTTCCCTGATTGTCTCAGAAATACCTTTTTACAGTTGTTCTAATAAAAATTCCAACACGGTGCACACATTACATATTTAGACATTCTCTTAGGTTTCTTTTAACTTATGACAATTCCCCTTCTCTTTTTTCTTTTAAGTCATGTGTTTGTTGAAGAGAAAAGGGATTTTGTCCTGTGGGATTTTTTTTTCCTTTTCACATCAGATGGGTAAGGTGCCAATTATGTTGTGACAAGGTTTGAGGGAGGCACATTTCACACGGTGGCTGAACCCCAATCATCACACTTGTGAACAACAAAAGGTTCCGTCCTGTGGCATTTCTAATATTCTGTTGGTTGATGGCATTCTCCTGGTGTCATTAACAAGTTCTTCCATCTCCCATCTTTCCCATAATCTGCTAGTTAGTTCAAGAGGCTTGATTAAATTCAGGTTCAAAATTAATTTTTTTTGTTTTGGAAAGAATACTCCATAGATGGTGTAATAATTACTTTTTAAATAAATGGTGTAACTGCTCTATTAAATGTGCTGAGTCAGTAATTATAATCAGTAAACAGCTTTTCTCCCACCTCTGCCTTTGTTTTATTTTTAAAATTTTATTTATTTGTTTATTTTTTAGGAGAGAGAGAGGGCACAAGCTGGGGGGGGGAGGGGCAAAGGGAGAGGAAGAGAGAGAATCTTAAGCAGGCTCCATGCTCAGCACAGAGCCTGACTCAGGGCTCAATCTCACGGGGCTGGATCTCACAACCCTGAGCTGAAATCAAGAGTCGGACACTTAACTGAGTCCAGGCACCCCTATTTTATTTAATTTTTAATTTTTTAAGTAATCTTTACATCCAACATGGGACTTGAACTTACAACCCCAAAATCAAGAGTCGCGGGCTCACCTGATTGAGTCAGCTCAGTGCCCCCTCCCTCCCCCCTCTTCCTTTTTTTTTTTTTTTTTTTTGGTCAGAGAGAATGAGTGAGCGAGAAAACAAGCAGGGGAAGTGGCAGGCAGAGGGAGAAGCCGGCTCCCTGCTACGCACGGAGTCAGATGTGGGGCTCAATCCCAGGACCCTGAGATTAGGGCCCCAGCCAAAAGCAGACGTGTAACCAAGTGAGCCACCCAGGGGTCCCTCACCTCTGCCTTTTTAAACAAGATCTCCCTTCTCTGCCCCCCAGTGACATTTCAGGCAGGTCCCTTACCTTTAGGGTCACTTTCAGATGTGAGAAGAGTCTCATTTTCAGCTATGGAAAATTTCAGTCCAACCTAAATTCATTTTAATTTTTCATCAAATTCAAATCTCCCTGTTTCTCTCATTACAGCATGGCCTGTCCTTTTATCTCATTTGGGAGACAGTCTCCACCTTGTCCCCTTGGTTCATGGGAAACATTGTGCATTCTTGCCCAGCTGAATGCTAGAACCCTCTGTCTGCATCCAGCCACTAGGATAGTAGCCTCCAGTCTGCTATCTCTCTATACTCCTCAAACTCCAGGGGACCCTTGTCAGGTTCTCCCCAAAACACACTTGTCTTCCACTCCTGTAGCAGCACAGGGCAAGTGTACCCGTCCTTCCAGCCCGGCAAGCACCTGGCCAGGGAGTGAGAATCCCACATTGCTTTCCGGCTAGCGCTCCCAATTCTCCAAGGGGCACTCTCACTGCCTCCTTCTCTTGGCTCTGGTAGGAGGAGCAATGTCCCAGGCGCACAGGGAAGAAATGCTACTGTGCTCTCTCCTCTTGTGAAGTCCCCTTAAAGATACATCTGCCCAACTGAATCTTTGGCCTTCTCTGCTAATGGCTGTGGGAGAGACGGTTGCTGGACTGGAATGTCCATTTGACAGTAAGGCCTGTGTACATGTTTTGAGAAGCCGTCTTTAAAACGTGGGGCTACTTCTCACTCATCATTTACGCCTCTGAGGCTGTATCTTCAATTCTTATCAACAGGAAAATCTCTATCTACATCCATACAATCTATTAAGATTTACCCTCAACTTCACTTTATAAAGTAGTTTTGCTAAACATATAGAATTTCCTACTTTATTTTAAACTAAATGATTTGGGGCGCTGGGTGGCTCAGTCAGTTAAGCATCCAACTCTTGATTTTGGCTCAGGTCATGATCTCAGGGTTGTGAGATCAAGCCCCACCTCCGGCTCCCGTCTGGGCATGGAGCCTGCTTAAGATTCTTCCTCTCCTTCTTCCTCTGCCCCTTCTCACCCCTGCCCCGTCCATCTAAAAAAAAAAAATACTATAAAATGAATGATTTAGATAAACCCTAATTTAAATAATACTCTCCAGGATATTTTTTTTCTTGTGTCAACGGGGTGTTGGTAAACATCAAGCACAAGTGCCAACAAACGTTATGTTTGTCTTCTGTCCTTACTCAAGAAGACCCGGGTGCTGTACTAAATACCAAAAATAACAAAGTAAGGAAGGGGCAACAGCAGAGGACGAGGAAGCAGATCTATAGTGATACATCAGCCAGACTTGTTTAATATGTCATGCACAGAACTATGTACTTGTTGGATTCCCATTTTTGTTAGATAGAACCTATACCCATTTTAACTGATGTGTTAGGTTTATGTGGATTTTTTTTAAATTAGTGGGTTTAATTACAATTGCTGGGTGGAGAACTGCTTATTCCAGCCTTAACTAGAATTAGAATTAGGAAATAAATAGGCTTACTGACTCACCAAAGAGTCAGCTGGGCACATTTTTATTCTGCTCTCAAAGTAGGAGCAAACCATAAAGTAACCAAGACTGCATGGTGGTGAATCAGTGTCTGTGGATGAGTGTGTGTGTGTGTGTGTGTGTGTGTGTGTGTGTGTGTGTGTAGAGGCAACTCTGTTACATCAAATTGGCTGCAATAAGGAGTTTAAACATGAATGAGAGGTTTCTGGAGGGGTACTGTAATGGGCCAATTTAATCACATTGAATCACGTTAATCATGGGGATAGCTGGTTAAATATGCCTGAATCCAAGTATTAGATATTCAAAATGCGTGCACCTAGCAGAGCTCCAGGCTCATGTTAGGATCTTAATAAATGTTTGTGGAAGGAGGAAGGAAGGCAGGAAAAAGGGAGAAAGGGGGTAGGGAGGGAAAGACAGAGGGTGGGAAGTGAAAGTGGTTTTTATTACCTCATTTTAACAACTGAGTAAGCATCAGTTGGTTAATGGTCTTCCCATAGTGCGCTGAGCATGGAATTTAAGCCTGATTGTGCAAAGGGAAAAAAAGTAAGAGTTTAATAAAAAATCATGTTATGGTAACAATTGAAAGCCTGACAGCACATGAGTTGGAGAAAGGAATATGAAATATTTGGGTTTCATGTTTTTGTTTTTAACTCTGGCATCACAAATTAACTTCGTAACATACTTATTATTCCAGAATGTCAAGCCATTGATCTGTTCTCTTAAAAACACCCTTTTCCAAGTCACTTGAATTAAATTACAAATATATTTAAACACAAAGACACTACTAATGAATAGAAAGCAAATGTTCCATTAAGGAAAGTAACGCAGAATGCATTTTTACAGCAAACCTGATGAACAGAATTTCAGGACAAAACAATGTATTAGTCATTTTTCCCAGTTCTGGGTCATGTGCCAATTTCATAATCTTTCTGTCTTCATCCAAGTCTTGGATCCCGACTGCCTTCGGGGCAATAGCCACAGTCCTGTGGCACCCTCCCTAAAGGCCGCACCCCTCAGACTTTTCTCTCCTCTCTCCCTCCCTCTCTGCTTTGGCTACCTGGTGCTGTCTACCTCCCATTTCACCCTCTTGGAGAACTCTTCAAGGACCTGAGGAGAGACCTTGTGAAATTGCCTCATGGCCAAAGTAACCCTCCCCCAGGGTGTTCCTTTGGTACTTTCTACAACCCTCCAGGACTACACTTTTCCCAGTGGTCATCACAGTTTTTATCCCTAGAACACAGACTCCAAGTAAATACAGTCCATACTCATTTCTGAATCCTATCTGCTGTGGGCCAACACCAGTCCCACGCTGGTCTGTGTTAGATATTACATTTTGGAATGGAACAAAATAGATGAGGTCTTTGGATTTGGGCGGTATGCCATCTCCTGAGGAAGAGAGTGTTACATAAATCAACAGGAAAAACAGGAGAGTGCAATGTATGCTACGAAGCAAGAATCCAGGGTGCCAGGGGCCAGAACAGCAGGAGAGGCAGACTCTGACTGGGGGTTTAGCAAAGCTTCTCTGAAGAACCAGCGTTTAACTTGAGTCCCAACGTGGCTAGGAGTGATTCAGGTGATGCAGGCTTGAGCGAGGCGCAACCGTGTGTGGGAAGTGCGGGGCCACTTGGGTTGGAATGGCCGGGCCAACGACACAGGGATGAAAGAGAGTCCAGGGTCAAGAAGTCATGGAGCCTTAGGGGCAACATTAGGGATTTTGTATTTTATCCTAAGTGTAAACCATGGAAGGTTTAAGCAGGAGAGGAATGTGATTTGTGTACTTAAGTGCTTTGTGTTTACTGGTTAGTATTGAATATTTAAAATAAATGAATTAAATACACACAATGAATCAATGATACAGTTCAATGCCATTTCAGAGTTTTACCAACTCTAGGAAATTAGATGAATCTGGTACAGCTTGTTCTTAGGAAAAATAAAGTGGGAACATGTTGACTTTCAGCCACTCACCATTCATTTCTCTCTACCAACCATTCATTTTATTTTAGGCAACACATCTCCCCATTGTGTGTATTCTTGGTGGCCAGCTCTCCCTTGGCCAAGAGGCAGGTTCCAACGGAATCCCTCTCCTGGGACTTAGAGACTTTAGCAGAGTAACCGATGGGGGGATATGTTTGAAGAAATTTATTTTGGCCACGGCAAGTTCAAAAGCATGTATTTCGGGTTCTGCTGTGTCCCCCCAGCTTCCTTGGTTCCTGTCCTGGTTTCAAGCCTGAGTCTCCAGTCTCTCATTTTTCTTCCCAGTAAAAGTCCCACCAGTCATTGGTGGTTTTTGTCACTTGAAATAGAAGAATCATAATGGAAGTAAAATCGATTTTTAGCGTTAGGTGGAGATTGTATTTTGGTCTCAAGAGTTTTAAACTTTTCTTTGGATATGTGACTTGCTCATTTCCAAGCTAATAGAAACGTTAACCTTTTCTTTATTTCTCACAACTGATGTTAGTAGTTGGAATGTATCTTCTGGGCTGAAAGATTTGAAATCTTTGAAAATAGTCAAGTCCTCTTTTTCTCCCTCAAAGTTTCCTCAAAGACAAAACTAGTTCCCTAATGCAGTTTTGCCTTTACAGTATTGATTCTGCAAGTTTTGGTTGGAAACCATTCTCTTTGCCTAAAAGACTGTTTTCCAAAGTGTGTTCCACAAAACACTAGTGTCAATTATTACATAAATCTGAATAGCGGTGAAGACTCTACCCTTCTCTTGGAGGACACTGTAGCATCTTAAAGCATCAAATAAATAAATAAATAAATAAATAAATAAATAAATAAATAAATAAATAAATAAAAAAAAATTCCTGCAGTAAAGAGATCTGGGTATTTTCCCAATGTTTCCCAAACGTGTCTGGTCATGCAACTCTTCTTCCTGCAAAATCTACTAAAGAACTAGCATTTTGTGGAACCCACTTTGAGAAGCGCTGCTTTTGAAAATCAAAGCAAAAGTGGGGTTTTTCCATTTTCTCTGGACCATCTGTTCATATTCCCTTGGCAGTAGGTTTATTCCTTTTCTTGTTTTTCCTGCTTTAAATATTCCTTGAACATTCTTTTTGTTATTGTTCTTTTAGAATTTTTAAAGGCCTCCATCCCTCCTAGCACACACTATTCTTTGGATTTTTTCTAGAGATGTCCCTGAGATGCCTCTTAATATGAAGGCCCATCAAAGTGCTCTGAGAGTAGCCACAGGATTTTTGTTTCACTTTTTTTCTGAGTGTGACTTTTCTGAGTGTCCCTAAAATTAGGAGTGATATGGTAGAGGGAAAGCTCAACATGTGGCCCCTGCATTCAGCCTGTATCTTATGCACATGCACATGAGGACACATGAACATACACAAATACATATCATAGAAAAAGTAGAGTCCATTTGCAAGGTTTCCTTAAAGACATGCAGACAATACAAACTGAGATGAAAAATGTGGATGGAGCTGTGGGGACAGATCATTGCTCTGCCAACTTGCCCTGACTAAGCCAGTAAGAGCATGAAGGGAAAGTCAGGGGCCCCAGAAAAAGGCCAGGTTGGACAGGAGGACGGGAAGGAGCCAAAGATTAGCAATGATGGCTGTGACCTTGGTCTAAGAGATGATAGCTAAGCAACCGGTGTCTTTCACTCTTCATTCACTTACCAATTCATTCAACTAACATTATTCAGTACTCATTCTGTAAAGGCATTCGGCATGGTTCCTGCCTTCACTTACTGTTGTAAATGGCAAGATTTTATTTCTTTATGGCCGAGTAGTATTCCACTGTGTGTTGTGTGTTGTGTGTTGTGTGTGTGTGTGTGTGTATCTCCCAGTTTCTTTATCCATTCATCCATCAATGGACACTTAGGTTGTTTCCCTATTTGGGCTATTGTAAATAATGCTGCAATGAACATAAAGGTATAGATATCTTTTTGAATTAGTGTTTTCATTTTCTTTGGGTAAATACCCAATAGTGAAATTGTTGTATCGTAGGGTAGCTCTATTTTTAATTTTTTGAGGAACCTCCATACTGTTTTCCATAGTGGCTGCACCAGCTTGCATTCCCACTAACACTGCATTTCTCCACATACGTGCTAACACTTGTTATTTCTTGTGTTATTGGTGTTAGCCTTTGGTGTTAGAATGGTGTTAGCCATTCTGACAGGTGTGAGGTGATATCTCATTGTGGTTTTGATTTGCATTTCCCTGATGATGAGTGATACTGAGCATCTTTTCATGTGCCCATTGGCCATTTGTATGTCTTCTTTGGAAAAATGTCTAGTCACACCCTCTGCCCATTTTTTAAACAGATTGTTTTTTTGTTACTGAGTTGTTTCAGTTCTTTACATATTTTGGATATTAACCCATTATTGGATATATAATTTGCAAATATCTTGCCATTTGCAACAACATGATACCCTAAATGAACTAAGTCAGAGAAAGACAAATACCACATGACTTCCATTATAAGTGGAATCTAGAAACAAAACTCACAGATACAGAGAACAGATTGGTGGCTGCTACAGGGGAGGAGGATGGGCTAAATGGGTGAAAGGGATCAAGAGGTACAAACTTACTGTTATAAAATAAATAAGTCATGGGGATATTATACACTGCATGGTGACTATAGTCAATAATAGCAGACTGCATACTTAAAAGTTGCTAAGAAAGTAGATCTTGGAAGTTCTACAGAAAAATATTTTTCTCTAACTCTGTGTGAGGATGGGTGGTAAATAGACTTAGTTTGGTGATTATTTTATAATGTATACAAGTATCGAGTCATTATGTTGTACACCTGAAACTAATATAATGTTTTTTGTCAATTATACTTTAATAAAAAAACTACTGTCGGGGCGCCTGGGTGGCTCAGTCGTTAAGCGTCTGCCTTCGGCTCAGGTCATGATCCCAGGGTCCTGGGATCGAGCCCCGCATCGGGCTCCCTGCTCAGTGGGAGGCCTGCTTCTCCCTCTCCCACTCCCCCTGCTTGTGTTCCTTCTCTCGCTGTGTCTCTCTGTCAAATAAATAAAATCTTTAAAAAAAAAAACTTACTGTCATATTGGGTTACTGGACATCTAAATAAAAATGTACAATAGACAGGTCCCTGGGTGGCTCAGTCGGTTAAGTGACTGCCTTCAGCTCAGGTCATGATCTCCAGATCCTGGGATCAAGCCCCATATCAGGCTCCTTGCTCAGTGGGGAGTCTGCTTCTCCCTCTGCCTCTGCCACTCATGCTCTCTCTCTCTCTCAAATAAATAAAATCTTTTTAAAAAATGTGCAATTGAATCTGCAAGTACTATGTTAGAAATAAGAACAAAGTGCTTTTCTGCATTAACTTACATATTTAGATACATTCTACAACTTAAGCTTGTGTTGCTCTAGAAATACATTATTCGTTTCATGAATGTGCTGTCAATTTTCTCTACTGGCTCATGTTCATTCATGTTCACTGCTTTATAGCATTTTTATAGCATTGCATTGCAAAATATAATACAAAATTCAAATTGCCACAAATATTTGCTGCTAAGTCAAATATCCATCCTATTGATGAATGTTTAGGTAATTTTAATTTTTTTGCAATGCTGTAGTGCTGTTCTCATGTACACCTGATGGGTGTGAAATGCTCCTAATTGTGGTTTTAACTTGCGTTTCCCTGATTGCCAATGAGGTTGGGCACCTTTCATTTGTTTATTGGACATTTGGGATCCTATAAATTCTTTTATACTTTCTTTCCATAAAATATAGTATAGGACTATGCCTTTAGCACACCTTCAATGAGTACTGCAGATTGTACTTGCCAGGGCAAAGTACTTTGGTTATCTCATATCTTCTAAGTTAGCCTCACTGAAGCCCAGTTTTGCAAGTGGGTGGGTTCTGAAAATAGTTGTTTTTCTGTAGGCCCAATGTCTGTGATGCATTTGGTGGGTCCATTGAGTTATAACACTCCCCTAAATCTCACTGGGGGGGGGGGGTGTCTAGTTTGCCTTCATTTCCCTGAGGAGAGCCCAGCTCTGCTCTGCTGGAGCATTGCCAAATCTCATCATTCCTCCTCTTGGGGGTCTAGAGACTCTTCACTGACTCCTGAGTTGCTGGCTAAGGTTCTACTCCAAAAAGATGAAGGATTTGCAAGTATGATATGTGTTCCCTGCTAACTTGAAGTGTCACCTATGCATGGAGTCCTTGGTTGACATGCTCCACCTGTCAACTGGACCCCCTTAGGTATCAGCATGGGATGCAATTACATTTTTTATTCCCCCCCTTTGAACATTAACTTGGACCACCGGCCAGCATCTGTGGGGGTCAGAGCCACAACCAAATCCTGTTCCTGAGCCTGGTTCTAGCCTCCACTTCCTCCCCACCAGCCAGATATGTGGTCTTGCATGCCCTGAGGCTGACCGGCTGGAGTACGGCAATCCGTCCTTTTTCCTCTGTTATTAATGTCCCAATTAAATGGAATTATTATTGATTTGTTCTTTTAAGCAAACAGAACTTATTTTGCTTCTGTGAAATCTCCTTCGAGGCCAGAAAATAGCGGTAGGTAAGTCACAAAGAGAGAAAGTGTTACTTGAATCCCTCCTCTCTAGTCTCCTCTCTTGACTTATTTTTTTCCTGTCTGGGACTCAAACATTTCAATACAAGTTAGATTCTTATTTAAAGTCATTTTGAGGATGCTAGGGGTGGCTCAGTTGGTTAAGTGTCCGACTCTTGGTTTCGGCTCAGGTCACGATCTTGGGGTTGTGGGATGGAGCTCCATGCTCAGCGGGGAGTCTGCTTGAGACTCTCTCTCCCCCTCTGTACCTCCCCCCCGCTCCCACACACTCTCTCTCTTTCAAATACATACATAAATAAAATCTTTTTAAAAATAAAATAAAATCATTGGGGGATGCTAGGCAAGAATCGCTATTAAAATTTCAGCAAAAAAAAAAATCAAGTCTGATATTTCAATAGATTTTCATATTTTAGGTCAGCATAGTTCTTCTAATTTGGATATGTGGAAATACTGTGGCATTTAGTTTACAAAATAGGCCATTCACTAAGACAGTCATGTAGACAGCAAGTCCTGTGGAACATAACAGCTTGAGGAAGCCAGTGACTTTCTGCCAAGCTCACTGCAGGCACCCAAACATGGCCCAGTTCTGCACTGGAGGAGAAATAGTAATTCTCTGACCCTGAACCTCCTTCTTCTGTTATTATGCCCAAAACTGTACCCCCAGCTGCTGCCCTGCACTCCTCTTCCCCCACCCCTGAATTTCCAGGGCGTGACCACACTGTTTGATCTAAAAGTACATCAGGCATATCCCATTCTGAGAAAGGGCAAATACTGTTCCTTTAGGAAATGTTATTTTCTGTTGTCACTTGGAACAAATCATTTACAAACTCAGAGTGTTTTTCATAATATATCTTAGAGAGAGAAAAAAATCAAGTTGCATTTTAGGAAGCATTTCAGAGAGAATTTTATCACCACAAATCACTAGTCATATTTTATTGCTTTGACAGAACAAATGAATAAGAAGTATTCATTCCTATAAATGCACAAGAATGTACTGCAGGAATGTTGACATTTGACTTGATTGCTCAACCCTAAAATGGGAGGATTAGGTACATCTATGAATTCTAGAAGTTTGGACAGTGTGCTCAAAGGCATTAAAGGTAAATGAGTTTTTGTTGTTGTTGTTCTGTTTTGTTTTATTTTGTTTTTAAAGTTTATTTATTTATTTTTAGTAATCTCTACCTCCAACATGGGACTCTAACTCAGGACCCTGAGGTTAAGAGTTGCATGCTCTTCCAATTGAGCCAGCCAAGCACCCCAAGGTGAATGGTTTTTTTTTTTTTTTTTTTAAAGATTTTATTTATTTATTTGAGACAGAGAGAATGAGAGACAGAGAGCATGAGAGGGGGCAGGGTCAGAGGAAGAAGCAGACTCCCTGCCGAGCAGGGAGCCCGATGCGGGACTCGATCCTGGGACTCCAGGATCATGACCTGAGCCGAAGGCAGTCGCTTAACCAACTGAGCCACCCAGGCGCCCAAGGTGAATGGTTTTTAAAAATCAAGTTTTGGAAAACTGAAAAGACTTTCCTGAGTTATTTTACTATTCACTGGGTTACCCTTTATTGCTATGTAGCCTTTGAGTGGCTATAGTCCTGACTACTATTCCAATTCACTGTTCCCACAGAAAGGCGATGCTTCTTAAGAAGGGAGAGTGGGATACCCAACTCACTTTGCCAAGCCTTCTGTCATACATACATAAAAATCTGTATCCTCAGCTGGAGGGGGGAAATCAATTTTATATATTGATCAAACTCTGGTAACACACCATGAAACTTCATGGAACCCCACTGTGCCACACACCCAGGTGCAGAACTATTGTCTTGGGTCTGGCTTTCCCTGGGGCGCCTGGCTGGCTCAGTCCGTAGAGCATGCAATTCTCAATCTCAGGGTTTTGAGTTCAAGACCCATGCTGGGGGTGGAGCCTCCTTAAAATTTTTTTTTAAAAACCCAAACAACAACAACAACAACAAAAACACAGCTTTCCCTGGCTAAGAGCACTGAGTTGTCTCTGTGGGCGAGGGTCTTGGCTGATTTGTGCAGGGCAGTGTTTGCAAAGTGTCATGGAAAAGAGGTGAATGTTACACATACATGTACCTGGATGCGGCAATAACTATAATAAATTACATTAAAAAATAAAAATAATAAAAATAAAATCATATGATTCCTTTTTCAATCCTCTTTAATCCTGATCATATTAAAGAATATTCCAGGTTGGTACTACTGAAGTTTTATCATCTCTTTTCTTTGGAGTGACGCAGACAGAAGGAACAAGGAGGTCTTAGATACAGAGTGTTCAATGGACAATCTCTCTTGTTAGGATTGAACATAATTGTTTTGCTTTCCTTATGGTTGTGTTTACAGTTGCCTTCTATTTCTTTTTGTTTGTTTGTTTTAAGATTTTATTTATTTATTTGTCAGAGAGAGAGAGGCACACAAGCAGGGGGAGAGCGGCAGGCAGAGGGAGAAGCAGGCTTCCCGCTGAGCAAGGAGCTCGACGTGAGATTCGATCCCTGACCTGACGGCAGATGCTTAACCAAATGAGCCACTATTTCTGACAAATGACACTGGAAGTGTAGCACTGAGCTGAGGCGCATGGTGGTGTGCTTCCCCTGTGGAGGGTGGGGGGGGCCGGGAGGTGGTGGTGGGAGCTCATGATGCAAGCCAGTCTGTTTATCACCTAATCTCGGAAGTGACATCCCCCTGCTTGGCCATATTCTGTTAGAAGCAAATCACTGAGTCCAGGCAACACTCAGGAGAGAGGATTATACAAGGGCATGAATGCCAGGAGGCAGGGAGTATTGGGCCATCTCAGAGGTGCCTACCACAGGGACATATTACAGTTGCCTCTTTTTCTTCTTTTCCCTAATGGATTAAATGCTCCAGGGGGGCAGAAAGAGTCTGTTGTTCATTGTGGTGTTCCTAGTACTGGGTACGGTGCCTGAAACCTAACACTACTCAATGTTCCTTTTAAGGAAACAGGAAAGAAAAGAAGGTAATAAGGAGGAAAGCGGGGGAGGAAGGAGGAATCCAAGCGAGAGGATCAGAGGATCCGGGTGTTCCGCTAGTCCCTAGAGAGCAGGAGGGAAGGAGAACTCAACTGAAAAGAACTCCGGGAAAGGACTTTGCACTTCCATGTCTTCCCTAGTCCTGAGCATAAATAAGCCTCTGGGGAAAAGGGAGCATAGCTTCTGTGGATGCAGAAGACCTGAGCTATAAAACAGCCTTAGAGTTACCCGTGGAAGGACAGCCCTACCTGGGGTCCTAATAGCAACTATCCAGGCTCTGCTGAAGGAGCTGTGATCATCGAAGGATAGGCAGGAAGAACTCTGAGGTGCTTTTTTCCGCTTGCAGAGAGCAGTGAGAAGTTACACCAAGTGCGTGTAGGTTGCTTTGTCATTTAACCTTCAAAAATAAAGATCTGGGACGCCTGGGTGGCTCAGCCGGTTAAGCATCTGCCTTCGGCTGGGGGCGTGATCCCAGGGTCATGGGACCGAGTCCCGCATAGGGCTCCTTGCTTGGCAGGGAGCCTGCTTCTCCCTCTGCCTGCCGCTCTCCCCCTGCTTGTGTACCTCTCTCTCTCTGACAAATAAATAAATAAAATCTTAAAAAAAAAGAAAAGAAAGGAAAGATACTACTTAGTTACAGATCTTTTGTAAGCATAGTGTATGGTATAGCTGTAACGTAAAGTGTTCAGCCATTACAATGCTCTTGCATTTATGGGTCGTTCCCATTTGTCCACTGTCACACACACAATGCTGGAATGAATGCTTTTGTAAACCTGTCTTTTCACAGTTGTGAATATCTCTTTAGGTTAAATTCCTAGAGGGAATTGTAGGGTAAAGACTATGCACACTGTGAGTGTGTGTGTATGTGTGTACATGTACTAACACACCGACCTCAGAAATGATGTACAAACTTTCATTCCTGATGTATGAGAGTACCTGCTACCACACACTTGTGAGACCAGGTTTTATTTATCTTTATAAAGTTACCAATCTGATAGGTGAAAAATAACAGGTTATTAGTGTTCTGATGACATGTTGTAGTTGTTAATGCTGCACACCAAATATTTCTGACTTTCCACCCCCTGATCCCACAGTAGGATTGAATTTAATGGCCTTTGAGGCTAGGTGATCTGTTCTGGCCACTGAGTTGTGAATACACATGACACTTATCACTCTGGGCTGAGTATTTCATTGCCAGTGCAAGACCTTACAGAGCTGTCTGTCACTCGGGCTATTGGTTGCCAGCAATAACATTCCAGAAACTGGCCTGGTTCAAATAATTGATTAACATGGATATGCCATTTTAATCAATCCTATGGAACAAAGCCTCTAGCTAAACCATGAAAAATATAAGCAAAAAAGAAACCTTGGTTGTGTTAAGCAACTGTGATTTGGGGTTGAGTGTTACTGTAGCATTACCTAGACCATCATGACTGATGCATTAAACATCTTTGATCTTACTGAAATGAAACACATTTTCCTGGGACAGCTGGGTGTCAGTTAAGCACTGGCCTTCAGTCGGTTAAGCATCTGCCTTCAGCTTGGGTCACGATCCCAGGGTCCTGGAATCAAGTCCCACGTCGGGCTCCCTGCTCAGCAGGGAGTCTGCTTCTCCCTCTCCCTCTGCTGCTCCCCCTGCTTGTGTGCTCTCTCTCTCTCAAATAAATAAATAAAATAAAAACACATTTTCCTATATTCATTGACCACCTGTGCTTCCTTTTTTGTGACTTTTCTGTTCATGTCAGCACATGTTAACTTCTTAAGTTTACGGTACTCAACCATGTATTTGTCAAGGCTGAGACTGATCCCCACCAAGAACGAAGGGAGAGTGATGAGGTCTATGAATTACAACATGAAGTACAGGGCCACCACAGAGCCTTTTTAAAGTTTTTAAGTTACATGTTTTCCTTTCAATGATAATGTCAAAAAATTAATACAAACATATTCTGGATCATTTGAATGGCCACTTTATAACTGAGGGATGCTATTCACTTTCAAGACCCGGGTGGTTTTGTCTGGTTTCGGGTACCCCTACTTTACACACAGACTAATAAATAAAGAACAAATGTGAACTCAAAACATAAATAATGTGTTTGCACCAAGTAAGGGCCAAGTGATGTCCCAGCACATGGTCGACTTAAGATCAGAAGTGTCAGAGCAGAGTAAATGGAGGAAACCGTGGGAGCGTTGAGTCATTGCCCAGCCCAACATCCACACGAGCAGGATCAACTCAACAGAACTGGCACAGCACTCAGCACCATTTTTATGTTGTCACGTGTCTCAGTTACGATCCTCCACTTGCAAACAACAGAAACAGATTCTGGCTAACTCAAACAATAACGAACTGATAGGAATAACACAAGAAAATGCAGAATTGGAAAAAGAAAACCGGTCTCAGAAAGAACCAAACCAGGACAGCTCCCAGGATCTCCATACCAGGAATTCCTGGAATAGGACATTTTGGAGGCTGCCAGCAAGATGATTCAGCCCCAGCCATCTTCCAACTGTGTGTCTGTATGTTCTGGACTTAAATTCCTGGGTTCATTTGGGTCACGTGCCCATCATTTGCTGGGGTGGGGAAAGGGAAGTCATATGGGACTTCAAAATGCTCAAGTCATCCAGATGCCTGATGAAAATAAAAGGTTATATATTCTCAAAGTAAGTGTGAGATCTTAAGGGCCATTCCTAGAGGGCTTGAGGGATCTAATCCTCCCTGGGCAGGAAGAGTGCATGAGACCTCTTCCTTAATTTTTTTTTTTTTTTTAGGTAGGCTCGGATCCACACTCAGTGTGGAGCCCAACACAGGGCTTGAACTCATGACCCTGAGATCAAGACCAGAGCAGCTGAAATCAAAGTCTGTCACTCAACCAACTGAGCCACCCAGGTACCCCAAGGCCCCTTCCTTACAAAGACTCTTCCTTGTAAAGGAAAGGAAACCGATGAATACCCAGAGAGGCATTCAGGAAGAACACAAATTACAAAAGAACCTGTAGACTTCAGGAGAATGTGGAAAAAGGAAGTGCTCCTTGGTGAAATGGATGACAGAGGGGAGTGGAGAGGCCTGTTTCTGGCTAGATGGGGCCTCGAGAGGTTGGTGTCACATTCAAAGACACAGCCACCTCCAGAAAAATAAAATCAAACGAAACTGAATTCTTTGCTTAGTCTTTTGATAAAATATTGAAGTTGGGGTATATTTTTAAAACTCTTTGAAATAACACTTCAGACACCTTTCTTATCACTAAATTCTCTTATGTGCTCTGCAGCGGCTTCCCCCAAATTAATGTTCTCCATGGTCTCTCTCTGTTCAGAAAGCTCTACTGGACACTTTTCCTTCATTTGTGCCTCAGTTCACTATTATGGATATCAGCTGAGCCTCTTTGGATTTTTTAGTTTTCTTTTTACTTTACCCTATTTCCTCTATTCTCTACAACAAAGAAGCACCTAGGCAGTGACCTAGAAACCAATGGGGGTGGGGGGTGGTGGCTAGAAAATTTAATCATCTCCCTATAACACTAACTGTATGTCACTGACATTTTTCATTTTCATTTAACTCACAATATTTGGTAATTTCCCTCATGACCTCCTTTTCTGGCGATGGGTTATTTAGAAGTGTGTTGTTTAACCTGAAACTAATATAACACTGCATGTTAATTATACTACAGTTAAAATTTAAAAAAAAATAAACAACACTTTTTTTAATTTAAAAAAATTTAAAAAGAAGTATGTTGTTGAATTTCCAAATATTTAAGGATTTTCCAGATATCTTTCTGTTATTGATGTCTGGTTTATTTCTGTTATTGCTGAAAAGCATATTTTTCTTTTTTAATTCTCTTTTGGGACTGTTTTACAAGGTCAATTAGATCAATTCGGTTGATCTCTAAATAAGTGCAGTCTACCTTCAAATACTATATACTTGCGATTCACGCCTCCCATCTTTTGTGCTACCGTGCGGCTGCATTTTCCTTTATATGTGCCGTATACAATCCTATGGTGATGCGATTTTTGCTTTATTAAGTCACCTACCATTTTAGAGAAAATAGAGCTTAAAAAATTTTCATATTTACCTTCATTTATGTCATTTCTAGCACTATTTCTCTGTGCAGATCCAAGTTTCTGTCTGGTATAACATCACTTTTGTCTGAAGAAATTTCTTTAAGATTTCCAGGAGTACCGGACTGCTCGTAATTCATTCTTTCAGTGTGTGTTTTTTGGAAAAAGACTTTATCTTTCATTTTTGAAAGCTATTTTTGACAGTTTGTTCTTCTGGCTTGCAACGCTTCTGACGAGAAGACTGCTGTAATTCTTTGATCCTCTGCAGATGTCTTTTTTCCTCTGGCTGCCTTAGGGAGATATTTCTCTTTACCCTTGGTTTTCAGTGGCTTAGTAGGATGTGTCTAGGCGCTGGTTTTGTTTTGTTGTGGACCAGCTGTGTGTTACAGCAATGCATTTCAGACATTAGCGTGCATGTGCACCTCCCAGGGACCCTGTTAAAATACAGCCTTGATTGCAGAGGTCTGTACCTCGGCTTGAGTGTCTGCATTTCTAACAAGCTACCAGGTGAAGGCAATGTAGGCAAGGCGTTGGCTCACTAGGCGGGTGAGAGAGGAGAGGAATTCACGTGGCAGCAATTTCTGACTTTTGGCCTCTTACTGGTCAAATTCATCCAGTGGGGCGTGACTACTCCCCCATATTCTGAGAGGTTATGACTGCCCCTCCAGGCAGCCACTGAGGAAGCCTTGCCTGTCTGGCCCTGGGTGTGAAAGATGCCCCCACAGCTACGGGGGCCGCAGGGCCTGGGAGGCTGAAGCAGCCATGGGTATTAGCAAAGGAGGAAAGGGCAGCCATCCCAGGAGTGAAGTGCAGCAAAGCCAGGCAAACAGCAAGGTCTGAGTACTTAGCACTCTCTGAAAAAAGCATCTCTTTTCAAACCTACATGTGGAGTGTGAGCTTCATGAAAGTGGGGATCTCTGTGTGTGAGAACCTAGAACGGTGGTCAGCACCTAGTAGACAGTAATAAACGTTGCCCAGTGAATATACCTAATGGGAGTTGAAGAATGCCAGCTTCTTGAAATAAATTGGGGGCAGGAGAGACAAAAAGAGGGGTGGAGAAAAAGAGACTGTCTCTTTATTTAACCTCATCTTCCTTTCCCTGTTGAAGGGTCGCTGCTCCAGATAAAGGGAGGCAGCCACCAAATTCAAACAGGAACAGAAGAATCAATGTTTTGGCTTTTATGCTGGCTGAAAATTTCAGGGATTTTCATGGATAATTTTGACAAATGCAATTTTTTGCCTTAGGCACTGGCATTAGAAATGTCCACTCTATTGTGAGATAGGGTTTCTCATACTTATGAAAAGATTGGCCTGTAGAGGGTGCTAGTTCACTTCCAAAACCCAAAATAAGTGCCTAAACTTTCACTGGGTCCTGGGAAGAGTTTACAGAGCAAGCAGGGAAGCAGCTTCTTGAAGAGCTAATGAAACATTTAAATTTGCCACATTTTGCTTCACAACCAAAGTTTAAGAAAAAAATGAAAGCAACCTGTGAAAAGACCAGAAGCCTTCAAAGACCTCCCCCCGGGAAAAGAAGCCACATAGTTTTTTGTTTTTTGTTTTTTGTTTTTTGTTTTTTGTTTTTTTGTTTTTCCCAAAAGCAAAGAAGAGAAGCCAGGCCAGGAGAAGCATCTAGAAGAAAATATTGTAGGTATTGTGAAGGAGAAGAAACCTGAGGCTGGGAGAAGTTGCAAGTCCAGGAGGTGAGGTTGCCAGGTCTCTGCCAAATTCCACCCTGTACTTCATGCCCAGACATGGGGGCTTCAGGGCCTGATGTGAGGTGTCCGTAGACTCTGTAAATGGGGCGGGGGGGGGGTGTTCTTCTGAGAGCTGTTGAACTAAGCCCATCATTCTTGACATTGACACTGGTTTCAGAACTCAGCAAGGATTAGGGGGAGGAAGAACCACTTGGGAGTTTTGAAATAATGTAGTTGGTCACAGGAGACTTAGTAGGGAGCACACGCAAGCCTGGTAGGAGGGAGAAGCCTCTTCAAGGTTTGGATCTGCAAAGAAATCTTCAGAGAGGGAAATGGAACGGAACCCGCCAGTGAGTTCTCGTGAAAACTTTTGAGCCCTCTCGATGAGCAAAGGGAAGTTGAGGCAGCTTTGATGGTCCAGAGCTGAACTCAAGGTAGAGATTCTAACCTTCATATTCCAGTGATCAGATGCAAATTTTCAAGGAAGAGTTGGACTCAAAAATCCGTAAGAGTTGTGACACATGTTATTATATATGGTCCTTTTGATTGGCAACCGTCCTTGCTTTTGTCAGTTCAAGGTGAACTAGTGGCTTCACTATAACGTTCAATGGCTAAACTTTAAACCAAATAAATAAAGGACAAGAGATGAATTTGCAAAAACAATCAGCCACCTCCCGCAATTTAATTGTAAAATCAATCAAGTCAGTTTTTTGGCACAGTGTAGGGCAAACATCTATTTTACCCGTGAACAATCTCATTGATTGAATGTTTCATTTAGAAGACATAACTACAGTCTTAGATTTAAATCTTAAAGAAAAAGGTTTATCTTGCAAACACATTTTTTCAAGATTCTGAAATCAGCTTCTTTTCCTCTTCTAACCTTTCTTTTGTGGTTATTTTTAATCATCAGCCATGTATTCAAGGTAGAAAATCTATTTGAATGCTTAAAAGCCAATGTAAGCCTTACATAAGCCTAAATACCAGCAAGGAAGGATGGAGAGGTACCAATTGTGGAGGTCCTACTGGGAGCCACTTTAGACTTTATCTTGTTTTGACCTCAAAACAACTAAATGAGAGAAGTACTGTTTGCTCCATGTCATGATCAGGGTTAACAATTCCAGGCTACAGACCGAGCAGGTAATCTAAATAAGTGAAGAAGCAGGTGGGTTAAGAAGATGTGTTGCCCTTTGGGGGGATGCAAACAATGTTTCCAGCTCCTATTTTTCAAGAGAAGCTGGAAGATTCATGAGAGTCTCCTGATTTTTAGAAAATGGTGGTAAGTAATTAAAAGAAATATTTCCAATGCTATGTGGACCAAATAAAGGAAATCTGGGGCTGAATCTGGCCCAGGGACTGCCATTTGGTTACGTCTGGTAGTGGGGAAAAAATAAGGCTTGGGAAGATGACGTCACTATGCTGCACAGCTGCGGCAGGTGATAGGCAAGCTCTTCCCAGAGCCCAGGATTTTCTGACAACACCATTCTTAGCTAGGGACACATGCTGCTGATGGGTTACATCTATGAAGTCCTTTTAAAGTATGCAAATGTAGCAAAATGCTTGTTTTTTAATCACAGTACATTGATCCAACTTAGTACAAGGTAAACAAAGGCAAGTAAACATTGGTTTCTGAAGGGAGTCAGCCTCAGGGCTGGACCTCCTCTGAGGTATCCTTCCCCTGCCTGTAAAAATGGGCAAATAAAAAACAAATTCGGATTTGGGAAGGAGAGGCTTTATTCAAAAGGATTACTGCAAAGGGGAAGACAGGAACTATCACAATAGGGAGAAAACTCTGGCCATAAGGTCTCCAAGTGTCTCAAGAGTTAGTTGAAAAGAGTTTCTCTCTTACTGGGAGGAGGGTAAACAAGCTGGGTGTGGGGAAAGGGTGGGAGAGCAGGTCAGAGAATGTCTCACCCTGAGGCCAGCCTAGTTTAAGGAGGAGCCCTTAAGGAGGGGCTGCTTGCTGGCTCTTGCTAAGGGTGGACCAAAATTCTGGGACCTGGGATTAGGAGGAAAGCTTAACCAATGTTTGGTTGAAAAACACTTTGTTCCGATTGATCAGTGGGGGACAAGCTCAACTAATCATTTCTGAGGCAAAGAGCAAGAATGGGGAGGGGGGTCCTATGTCTGGCCTTGTGATAGGAAAGCAAGGGGGAGCTTCAAGAGTCTTATGTAAGTCATGTGGAGAGGGATGTTTCTTGCAGTAAGCCATTCTCCTGACACAAAAGGGTGAGGGTCTTTTTTTTTATTATTATTTATTTATTTATTTGACAGAGAGAGGCACAGCGAGAGGGAACACAAGCAGGGGGAGGGGGAGAGGAGAAGCAGGCTTCCCGCTGAGCAGGGAACCGGATTCAGGCCTCGATCCCACCTGGGATCATGACCTGAGCCAAAGACAGATGCTTAATGACTGAGCCACCCAGGCGCCCTGGTGAGGGTCTTTCTTAACCTTCAGGTAAAACTCAACATGGTCCGAACATAGCACAAGATATGCAAAGGCTGAGGGTGGGATTGTCAGGCCTAAGCTAGTTAAGTCCAAGGTCAGCGTTCCCCACAGGAAATGGGGAAGGAAGGAAGCTAGGAAGGTTCTGGTTTCTTGTGCAGAGGGGCAAACTGTTGTTGTTTTCTCGGGACTTCTGGCCCCCGGGGAAACTGTGGGGCGTGACATCCGCTCCGCCAATGTCCTGTGAGCAGGTGCAGGATGGCAGGTCATAGATCATTGGTCTCTGGTCCCCCAAATCCCTGGAAATGATCGCGAGCCATTTCAGAGTCAAGTCGCCAAGAGAAAATGTGGGACAAAAAGACTCGTTGGGCTTCATTCACAGCCATCTCCATGGCCATCTTTTTTTTTTTTTTTTTTAAAGATTTTATTTATTTATTTGACAGAGAGAGACACAGCGAGAGAGGGAACACAAGCAGGGGGAGTGGGAGAGGGAGAAGCAGGCTTCCCGCTGAGCAGGAAGCCCGATGTGGGGCTTGATCCCAGGACTCTGGGATCATGACCTGAGCCGAAAGCAGACGCTTAACGACTGAGCCACCCAGGCGCCCCCCTCCATGGCCATCTTGAGCCATCAAGGACTCCCCAAAATTCCAGGAATTGGTGATAGGGGCCTGTGCAGAATAATAGCTTTTCTTTTCATTACCATTTGTACCATCCCTCTGTCCCAGGTTGAAGTGACCTGGGAGATAACGTTTGCTGTGTTATGTCTATAGAAATGCTCAACATTCTTTGTATGCAAGCTGGCCACCAGGAATGGCTCTTAAATGAACTTTTATTTCATCAGATCCTCCTCCTATTTAACTTGATTTCGTCCCTACCATTCAACTCAGGATTTATTGTCCTTGTCTTACATCCTAAAGAATGGAGAACTGTCTTTGAAGTGGACATGAGAAGTGTCACCCCAAATAGACTACCCATATATCATTGGAATTTTAAAACAACAAACACAACAAAAATGCTCTCCATGGTTCTGAGCATCCTAGGAGGTCTTCCTATTGTTTAAGGGAGTATAAATTGCTGTCATTCTAGTAAATAAGCTAACATCTGCTGTCTGGCTGGCAATAAAGGCTACTCTCTTAAAATCTGCGTTTGCCCTCAACTTGAGTCACTTAATGTCCAGGACAGCACTGTCTCATAGTAATATAATGCAAAACACATGTCATTTGAAATGTAGTATGTTGTAGTAGGAGCCACATTAAAAAAAAAAAAGGTAGAAACAGATGAAATTAAATTATCAATTTAATAATACATCTCATTTAGCTAAGTATATCAAAAATATTATCATTTCATCAGGTAATCAATATAAAAAATTACTAATGAGATATTTTACATTCTTTTTTTCTTCATACTAAGTCTGTAGTGTGTATTTTACATTTGTGGCACATCTCGATTCAGTTTTGAGGGGAATCAGGATAATATGCCACCCCAAAATACGTCACTTTGGCATAAGGATTATTTTGAACTAAAGGCAGTTGGGAATCAACAGATGCAGGAAGAGTTTTCTGCTCTTCTTTATCTGCCTAAAAGCCAAGGCACACACTTCCTTTTGTAAAGATGGCCCCTTCCCTGTGCCAGGAAGGGAAGAGCCTCTGTTATCACTGGAGATGCGGAGATGAATTTGCAACAACAGACCTTATTAGATAACCCTTATCTCCCACTAGGTCCCCCGTATATTTGCTAGCCATTTCTCCATGACTTATCATCCCGTCAAGTCCTAACCCCCTTTCCTTTGTTAAACTGGCATATGAGCCCCCAAGTCTAACCCCTTCTTTGAGTTTCACTTCTTTTTTATGAACTCCTGTGCACATAAATCATAATACAAATTCTGTTGCCTTTTATCCTTCTAACCTGTCTTTTGTTCACTTATTTTGCAGGTCCCCAGTTACTGAACCTAAGAGGGTGAAGATTTTATATTTCAAGCACCCAATAGTATTGGTGCCCACAGTATTGGACAGAGCAGGTCAAGGAGAATGATATGTAGTATTGTTCTAATCTATACCTCATTTCCAATCTATACTTTTTTCTTTTTTTTTTTTTAAAGATTTTATTTATTTATTTGAGAGAGAGAGTGAGAGAGAGAAAGGGCACAATAGGGGAGAGGGAGAGGGAGAAGCAGACTCCCTGCCGAGCAGGGAGCCCGATGTGGGACTCGATCCCGGGACTCCAGGATCATGACCTGAGCCGAAGGCAGTCGCCCAACCAACTGAGCCACCCAGGCGCCCACAATCTATACTTTTTTCTTTTTCTTTTTTTTTTTTAAAGATTTTATTTATTTATTTGACAGAGAGAGACACAATGAGAGAGGGAACACAAGCAGGGGGACTGGGAGAGGGAGAAGCAGACTCCCCACCGAGCAGGGAGCCCGATGTGGGACTCGATCCCGGGACTCCAGGATCATGACCTGAGCAGAAGGCAGTCGCCCAACCGACTGAGCCACCCAGACACCCACAATCTATACTTTTTTCTTATATAAAAACTATTCTTGTCAGGACTTCCTATGGTTGCAGAAATTCAAATTAACAGCATTGCATTTTAGGGACTGGTAACAATTAATAGTTTAATTGAGGCTATAATATCTCACTTTTACATCCTTAAAGATTCTAGAGAATGAGAAAAAAGTCAGTCCTTTCTTAGATTCCTTCATATTTTGATCCTGAAAAACCTGTTTTTAATAGCTTACCAAAATGAAAAAAAAAAAAGGTTAGTCTTAATTTAAAAATTATATGTAGTTTTGACTTAAAGACAAATAAACAAGACTAATTCCAAGTAAGGATCAGATTCATACCTTGCTGGGATTTTCTATTATGTAATCAACGGTGGTTTCTAGCAGTGCTTTCTTCTGGATCCAGAGTAGGCAAACTCTTCAGAGCCCAAATAAAATAACCACGTGTTCCGAAGTTAAGTTAAAGTATCCATCATTATGTTATAAATAGTAGGATATCCCATTCAATGGCTTTAATTATTTCAGATCTTTGAAACAACAAATGCATTTGATTAAACTATAATTTGCTTTATTAAAATTGAATTGAGGGCATATGTTCTGGCACTTCGGTTATTTTTCCCAAAATGAAAGATGTTTCCTTTTATGTTTGTATATTTTTTTGGGGTCTCGTTTAAAATTTATGCAAGGATTCAAGATCTAAAATCTAAGATTAGGATTAGGTGTAAAATCACTACATCCTTGTCATTTTATTCTTCCCACCACAATGCGTGTCAGACACAAAAATGAACTGCCAGACCTTTCGTCCTGCTTTTCTCCCTTGCTGTGCTTTGCTACAGCACTTGTCTCCTCCTCTGAATGAAGACTCATGCTGCGGCAGTGAAATGAAAATAATATTCCTTTTTCTTTAACTTTACCCCAGGGGACATTTTTTTCATTGTACATTTCCTGGTGAAGGAGGAGATGAAAATTTACCATGAATAGGCCTGGTTGGATTTATGGTGCTATCAATTAAATATTTTGTGGTTTTTTTTAAAAAAAAATTTTGTTTTTTTATTTAGAGAGAACGTGGAGGAGGAGGCAGACGGAGAGAAACCCAGCGGACTCCATGCTAAGCGTGGAACCTGATGCGAGGCTCGATCTCACGACCCCGAGATCAGACCCCAGCTGAAACCAAGAGTCTGACACTCAACAGACTGTGCCCCCCAGGCACCCCTATCAATTAAATATTTGTAAATGAATGACCATATGAAGGAGGAGATGAATGGATAGAGCCATAACTCAGAATATAACCAACGCCCAGGAAACTGGCAGCAGAATCAATACCCGGGTCGGGGACGGCTCCGAGAGTCACCCACCGCCCTTGCCCAACCTTCCAGGAGCACTCCATGATGACTCTCCTCTAGGGGATTGTACAAAGGTAAAGCTGCAAAAGGTTACGCGTGTTTTTGGCAGTTAGCACAATTCCTCAAAGGGCCTACAGGCCTGATAAGATCTTGCGTAACTCTACACACTCAGACTTCCCCACATCACAAACACAAAATCCTTGGCAAGCTGCTACTCGGGTTCGCTGTTAACCTGACCTACTTGCCTAAAAACCTGAACTGTCAAGAAAATGATCATTTCCTTCGAGTGACTCTACTGAAAGCCAAATTAACCGCATTGTGATGCTGCCAGCCTTTTTTCTATCCTGGCTCCATCTCAGGAGTTTTAACCTAGAGACCACAGACTCCTACTCAAACCATGACTTTGAAATCATGGCTGTGAACTTCTGTAAGTAATGTGCCTATTATTTTCTTTTTTCCACCTTTTCTGCAAAGAGCTTCTAGTGGATTCATGAAAGCACCCCTGCTCAAAGCAGATACTCATAAACTGGGAACAGAGGCGAAGCACTGTTATAATCAGTCAACGGAGAAGAGCCCATGGATGCCTGGCTGCCAAGGGCCTGGCTCAGCTGCTTTGCGTCCAGAGAACAGACAAGCCTGGCCTGGCAATTTACATCAGCAGTGGGATGGCTTTTGGAGGGGAGACCTCAGTCCACTCCATACAGAACTGTCAACTACCCCGGGCTTGATGAATCAGAAATTTTAGCTATAAAGATCTTGCAGGAGCAGTTTATCAAATGGCTGTGCCTGGGTCTCCTTGCCACAACTACACAGAGATGGCGATTGAAGTTATGAGCATCACCTTTTGATACAAACAGCAAAGGAGGAACTTGGCCACAAGGTAACTGCTCTGTCACAGGGTGGAGTTCGCTGCATGTGAGGGATGGGTGAGGCCACTCATCTGTGGTTCAAAGTTTATCTAGCTTATTGAGCCAAACAACCACGGAGCAAAAAAAGCAACAACTGTATTCATTTTTTTATTCCAAATATTTACTGAATTCACAAACAGGAGCAATTTATCTCCCTGAGAATTTTTATGTAATTGTCTTGGCCCATGTCCTTTTGATTAAAGAGGCAGAGAATGAGAACATACTTTTTCAGCAAAATTAAGTTCAGTTGCACTTTTACTCCTATAATTTAATTAATATGAAAAGCTACATGCTTTATTCTACATTATCTAAAAGAGAGAGTATTAAAGGGTGAATTATAATAGTATACCATTTATTCCAGGAATGTAAGGATGGTTCTAAGACAGAAATTTTAGCAATGTAATTCATGTTGATGGCCCAAAGGACAGAAATCACATGCTTTTCTCTTATACATGCAGAAAATAATATTTAAATCAATTGTGAACTTTTGAAAAAGGTTGTTTAGAAAAGTAGGAATAGAGCAAAAGTTTCATAACCTATGATAAGCCTATCCAGGAAAACTCAGCAGCAAATGTAATATTTACTGAAGAAAGATTAGAAGCATTTCCTTTAAGGTTGAGAATAAAACTAGGTTGCCTTTTCTCACCCTTACTTTCCATCTGATATTGGAAGTCTTGGCCAACAAAATAAATCAAGAGAAAGAAAAAAGTATAAAGATGGAAAGGGCAGACAGTCAAGAGGTTCAGTTGTCCTTCTCTACAGATAATATAAATATTCACAGAAAACCCAAAAGGGATTCAACAGAAAGACTATTGAGAATTGTTGATAGAGCTCAGCAAAGGGTCTCACTACCTTCCCGACTGTACTAACCTAGGGATTAACCTAACAAATAGGCACATAATCTTGGAGAAATCTTTAAAATTCTATGAAAGTATGTTTTTAACACTTCAATGTACATGCAAATCACCTGGAGATCTTCTCTAAAAAGCAGATGCTGATTCTCTAGTTTGGGGAAGGGCCTAAGAGTTGGCATTTCAGAACCTCCCAGGTGAGGCTCATGCAGCTGGACCACGGACAACACTTCAAGTAGCATAGCACTAAAACAGTTAAAGAATAAATGGAAATATAAGGCATGCTCATGTGGAGAAAACTACCATTGTAAAGATTCTAATTCTCTCCAAAACAGTCTATGATTTTAATGTAATTCCCACCAAAATCCCAATAAAATTTGGGATTCAATATTTGCTCAATTTACATGAAAAAAAATTACATTTTTTTTTCCAGAAAAAAAGAACAGAGTGGGGGGAAGGGAAATTCTCCTATTATATATTAAGATATAAAACCAAGGTAATTAAGACACAATTTAGTAACAGCACAAGAACAAATAATAAAACAATGGAACAGAACAGAGACCAGAAACAGACCCCAAGATCTTGATCTATGAAAGAGGTGACATCAAAACTTAGTGAGATAAACAAAAACAAAAACAAAACAAAGCAAAAAAAAAAAACAGTAGGGAGAAAATAAATTGCTTGGTAAATGGTGTGGGAAAAAAAAAACTGGCTCACCATATGGAGAGGACAAAAATTAGAATGCTACCTCGTTGTGCACACACACACACACACACAGCGAAAGACCTGCATGGTCTATGTTTCTGGTTGAAATTGATCTAGGGCTTCTGATCCAGAGCCAAAAGCAGAGGCAAGACAAATCCTTTTAGGCAAGTTGGCTCCCCACACGAGCACATGAGATTTGCCACTTACCTCCTTCATTTACTTTCTTTTGGCCTCGTAACTCATGGAAATTCCTCTAAGGCACTCACAGTGAGTCAGTCCTCGTATATGGTCCCAGTACACCATATTCAGAGTTTTCAAGATTTTTTTTTGTCTTCATAAATATTTTATTGTGAAGTTGGAAAAAACCATATTAGGAGTGCTAACCAGATGCTAGTTTAACTACACTCAAGTTTTTGATTATTGAGTCCAACACATTAGTACTTTTCCCCAACTTTGTATTGTCCACAAATTTGACTTTCATCTCTTCTTGGTTTTCATTCAAGTTCATAATAAAAATATTTGAATAGACCAGGGTCATGGAGAAAGGTCTCAGACAAATAGTTAAGAGATTTTCCTCAAAGCTGATATGGATCCATTGATTAATGAACAATGTTTGGGGTAAAGCAACTTCCTGATTCCCTCCCCTTGTATCTCTACTCTCTCTATACCTGAGGCCACTTGACTTCCATCTGTGGGCTTGGCCTCCCCATATGTATAGAAACAATCCTAGGAATTTGAAGATCTCCAGACCAAAACTCTAGAAGTCAGCACTGGGTCAGGTTTTATCCCACTACTGGCCCTCACCCAAGGTGTAACACACAACTAGGCTTCTGCCATGTGGCTTATTCTTAAATTACTGCCTTGACAAGATGCTTTTAAATTCCTATTATCCTATGATTGGAGACTTTCTATTTTATTTATTTGTTTGTTTAGTTTGTTTTTTCTTTATTTGAGAGAGAGCGAGCATGAAGAGGGGGGGAGGGATAGAGGGAGAGGGAGAAGCAGACTCCTCGCTGAGCAGGGGCACTCCATCCCAGGACTCTGGGATCATGACCTGAGCCAAAGGCAGACGCTTAACCGACTGAGCCACCCAGGCGCCCCTAGTTTAGTTTAAAGTAGGCACCACATCCTGTGTGGAGCCCAACACAGGGCTTGAACTCATGACCCTGAGATCAAGAGTAGGATGCTTAATCAACTATGTCACCCAGGTGCCCTGAGACCTTCTATTTAAAAAAAAAAAAGTCAAATTTGGGATCTTTTCATCTATTTCCCCCAAAGTCCCCATAAAAAGATCCCTCCCAACCCCCCAGTCCCAAACTCCAATACAAAAATGGGAACCCTGTAACCTGTTAATTTTCCAGTGGTACCAGCTCTTGCATGCTTAGGTTTCCAACTATCATTTGCACTTGATTCCCATACACTGTCCATCTTTTAGTGCGCCTCACTGTGTGTGAGACACTTGTCAACCTCTGCCATGCTGCCTGCTTGCCATCACCTATTTGCTACCTGTCACAGTACCTTTATTTGTTTTTAAAGTTTATTTAGTTTTTTAGTAATCTCTGTACCCAACGGGGGGCTCAAACTCATGACCCCAAGATCAAGAGTCACATGCTCTTCCAACTGAGCCAGCCAAGAGCCTGTCATAGTAGCTTTAAACTGCCACAACCTGCTGACCAGTCTTATCTTCCTCCAGCATCTGGTCTTTCCCTCAATATTTTCCCATCTTGTTGATCAAAATATTATAAGCAATTTTATCTACTGTTTGCTGAAATCAAATATTTGATGTCCATGACTTTCTCTGATATGTAATCTACTAATTCTACCCTAAATAAATAAATAAATAAATAGAGTTTGGCACACTTGGTCTTAGGGAATCCAAAGTAGATCCTACTGTTTACCATTCCTTTCTCTGAATGCTTCATATAAATGTTCCATACTCTGGGATGACTTCTATATGAATATGGAGATTTGAATATCGGTCTTCGGCAAGATTCTGGACAACCAAACCACCAGTTTATAGTCATCAATGTATAAACAATAGGAAAACATGCTATCTCATATAACAAGAAATCCTGGGGTAGCTTGGCTGCAAGCTGATTGATGCAGTGGCTCAGTAATATTATCAAAGACCCAGATTCTTTCCAGATCTCTCTTCTGCCATCATCACTATATGGACTTGTCCTTGGCTGGGTACCCCCCCTAGATGCAAGGGAGCTTCCACAGCTGAAGTATCATGCCCAGCCAGAAATAAGGACTACCACTTTTCCTCTAAGTCTCCTTTTAGGAGCAAGGAAACCGTTCCCAGAAACTCCCTCTAGCTGACATCTCATTACATTTTATTGCATAGAACTGGGTCACCGGCTCCTTACAAACCAATCACTGGCAAACTCAGACTGATCAGAATTGAATCCTGACACACAGAGAAAAGATAGGCAACCCCTTCAAATTGGTTCTTTCTGAGACAGGAGAAAGTGGGCAAAGGCCCTTGACTAGGGAACCATACTGTCTGCTCCTACACAGAAGGAATTGCCCCCTAATTCCAAAGACAGGGATAGAAAAGAGAATGGATTTGTATCTATTCAAAATAGTGTAACACAGGATCATGTCCAAAACAAAGGGGCAGATTAAGTTATCTCTAAAATTTCCTGCCAACGGTTTAGTGCTGGGATTCTGTTCTCATTGCTTCCACGGGGAAACTGTTTGCAGTTTGGAACTGTGCACATCAGCAAGGTTTGTGCTGCCGACAAAAGTACATAGTTGCTGATCTGTGAGCATTTCCCCTAACAGCACATTTGTGGAGAACTGAGTCACAGGGATTCTAGAGACTAGTAATCCATTGTCTGAACACTTTTCTGAATGCCTTACATCTTAGATACCAGCAGCTTCCCTGTAAAGAAATAAACTATAACAAAACAATGGACATATAACGAGGAGTTGGGCAAAGCACATTTGGCTAACTTGTTTTTACTGGCAATGTACCTTTTTATTTATTTGGAGCTGAAAGCAGGAGATTGTGTTAAATAAGGCAACAAATTAAATGTGGATGTCAGTGCTGCAATAGGAGAAGACTCTTGCAGAATAGTTGACCTGACTCATTCAGTCACGTGCAGTCATTACTGTGCTACATGATGAGCCATTCCCATGAAATGCAATCCGTATGACTTCCACCCAAGCAATCCGAGTCCTTCCAGTGCTAACCAGAGGAAGCACTGGTGCTTCCAGGGTGGGGGGGAGGAAGTTATTTTTGTGGCACTCAAGGTATTACTTGTAGATCCATGTATCAGCCAAGGTTCTGTCCTCTTTGGCAGTAAGAATAGAGAAGAGTAGCTGAATGCAAGCGATACTGTGGGGAGTGCCTAGTTATCAGGACTTTGAGAAGCAAGAAAGAAGAGTTGAAGATAATGTTGAGCTTTCTCATTGGGAGATTTAGCAATATTGTTGAGCGATTGCTGCATGGTGGGTTCTATGCTAAGTGTCGAATATGATGATTATGTCTCTTCTCCCAATGGTTCTATTCAGTTTAAGTACTACTGTTATTTCCATTTTACAACTAAAGAGCCTGAGGCTTCAGGTAAGTGGCAAAGGTGAGATTAAAATCAAGATCCTAACTCATCACTACCCTCTGCCTTTTTGGGCGAAAAGGAGAAAAACAAAGAGTTTCCATTTAGGCATATTGAGTTTTAAGTGTTGGCAGTACATACAATTGAAGATGTCCAGCAGGAAATGTGAAACTAAGTTTAGAAAAGGGTTTAGGATGGAGGCTACATCTGGCAGTCATTTGCAGAGAGGTACAAGTTAAAGTCATGAGCTTGCCCTTGGAGACCCTGAAGCTTACTCAGTTTTGCTATGCAGGTATCTCTATGCACCTCAAACATCAGGCATTAACAACAACAACAAAAACATCAAACCCAAACCAAAAACTGATTGAACCCATAGGCTCGGCTTATTCATTTGACTGACTCCCTGACTGCCTGTGTGACTTTGGGTGAGTCACTTGACCACTCTGAGCCTCTGTAAAATGAAGTCTTTTCCAGGATAAATGGGGACCTGGATATGAGAGAGAAAAATAAGATGAAATGCCAAGAGTTACTGTAGAGACAATTAATTGGATGCCAGAACGTGACCGTGAAGGAGAGATAGAGGGAGATAGCTTTTCTAGTCTAGAGCTTAGGACAATCAGCACCATTACCCAAGGCAGGAAGGGAGTGGTGCCATAGATTTTTGGAGAGATGATAATAACCTTTGAAAAATTTGAGAGGTTGTCCACATGGTAGTTCTTTGGGCCTTGATGAGCAAATTGTTGGACTAGAAATATTTATTATATATACACTGAACACAGATTTGAAGTAAGAGGGCGGAGCCAGGTGACACTGAATAACCTTTCCGATCTCCTCTGTCTCTCTGCCTCTGGGGCAATAGTCTCCATAGCAATGTGACTCACTGCCCCTGTTTGATTACCTCATGGTGGATCAGCTGGTTTCCCTGCTCTTTGACAAAGGACAAAGCACCGTCAATATTTTCTGAATGAGTGGCAATGTGGTTCAGGTACTTCAGGTATTCTCCTCCCATACCCTAGATTATCACAGCTTCCCTTTGTCTATATACCCCTTTTGAACAAGCCCTGTCTTTAACTTTTCCAATCTTGATCTGCTTTCCCTTGATTTTTCACCCCCCAGGTGCTTGCTCCTTCTGTGGGTAGCTCTTCACTATTTTATGCACCTTTTTTCTCCATTGCCTCCAGTTTCATTCGTGCCCTTTCTTAGGTTCCATGAAAGTCCTCCTGCTTTCTTAATTACCAATCAAGGTTATCTTACTCTTCTATCTTTCATATCCTTACCCTTACTTTGTATCCTTATCATCACCTTTAATAGCTAATTTGTCCCAAGCCTTGAAGTGTGTGTTCTACATGCATTAGCTGATTTAATCGCTGTAATAATTCTATATGCTAGGTTTTCTGTCCTGTTGTACAAGAAAAGGAACTGAGGTTTGAAATGATTACATTACTTGCCCAAGTCCCACCATGAATGGGGCAGCAGGAATAGACCCAGATTGCTTCATGCCAAAGCCCAGTTCTGCCCACCACATGTCTCTGCCTTCACTAGCCAACTCGTATTTTTTCTTTCCTATCTTTGCCAGTTTCATTCCACTTTTCTGAAGTGTTTTCAGTATTGTCATTAAGATAATGAATACAGGGGCGTCTGGGTGGCTGAGTCAGTTAAGTGTCTGCCTTCAGCTCAGGTCATGATCTCAGGGTCCTGGGATCGAATCCTACATCGGGCTCCCTATTCAGTGGGGAGTCTGCTTCTCCCTCTCCCTTTGCCTCTCCCCCACCCCCTCCCCCACACCACTCCTGTTCTCTGTCTTGTTCACACTCTCTCAAATAAATAAAGTCTTTTTTTAAAAAAAAGATAATGAATACAACTATTTAAGCAACTAATACTTATATATAGTTCCATAAAAATCCCTTTTAGTTTCTCTTTCTCCTTATTACTCCCAAACCAACCAGACCTACATATCATATTCTCCAAAACATGTATGCAGAAGGCCTTCACATGCTTTTACATCATTTCCTTTCCTGCTCACCTCATTCTGATGAGGTTAACAAGGAAGAAGACTTTACCTAGTAGGGGAGGGAAGCATTACAAAAGATGAGACCCAATTTTGTTAAAAAACAACAACAACATGGGGCGCCTGGGTGGCTCAGTTGGTTAAGCAACTGCCTTCGGCTCAGGTCATGATCCTGGAGTCCCAGGATCGAGTCCCGCATCGGGCTCCCTGCTCAGCAGGGAGTCTGCTTCAAAAAAAAAAGAAAAAACAAAAACAAAAAAAAACAACAACAGCTTTATGAGATACAAGATGTGCACACATAGAGCAATTAAATAAAAGTAAACGAAGTGAATGATTCCGTGTCCCAAAGAGACATAGAAGCGGTACACACTACAGGAATCCATGGGAAAAGAAGACCTTCAGGCTGAGTAGAGGTGGAGGGCAGGAACCAGCATGAAGACAGAAACTGGCATCTTCATCACTGACAACTATTTATCCAGCACCTCCATGTGTGGGACATTAAATTACAGTTCACAGGATAAAGAGATATATAAGGTATTGTCTGTCTCCCAGAGATTTGGTTTTTGAAGCAGGCCTAAGAGATCGTGAAATGAACAGCAAGACACAGAGGCACGTAATACACAGAACAAGAACTGCAATAATTCTGAGAATGGAGGGAACTGACCTCCATGAGAATGATAAGCCAGGGACTGAGGGTAAGCTGGTTCGCATGGAGCAAAGGGTTCACTCAGCAGAAGGAGAGCCTTCTATAAGCCAGGCACAGAACACAGGGGATGCTAAGAGCTCAGAGCCAACAGGAGGACCCCGGAACTCTAAGGTGACATGTGGGGGCATGAGAGGAGGGAAGCGGTACCTCTCCCAGTCTGAGGCATCAGAGAAGGCTTCCTGCCAGAGGAAAGTGGCAGTCACAGGGGCCAGAAGGGGCAAGCGGGCTGGGAAAGAGCAAAAGCACAGCTTAGAAGATGTACTCAGTGTATAGAAAGAACAGAAACTACAGATCACTCAGGGCTGCTGTGAGAGCGTGGAGTACAAGCCAGGAGTGATGAGATGACATGGAAGACACGGGCAGAGGCTGAACTGGAAGGGCCCCTTGGTGAGTTTGCTATGATCACTATTCTTGCAGTTCAGAGAATAACTGGACACTGGATATTCCAAGAAAACACCCCAATTCAAAGCAGAGCCGCAGAAAATTCATCTGCATTGAAGAGCAAAGGATGCTGTTAATGGATGATTCAGTATTTTAAAGGGCTGTAAAAAAAAAAAAAAAAAAAAAAGGTGAGTTGCTCTGAAGTCTAATTTCAAAACCCAGAGTGTCTCTTGGTCTATATCTCCCACTTATCACTAATTCTGAATAGATCTAGAGAACTCTGCACTTCCTCTCCTCCCACTTTTTCTTTTTTATCACCAACCTTTCTGTTCCCCTTTGTCCTCCCCCCCCCCCCCCCCCCCATCATTGACCCCTGGGGCATAATATGGAGAATGCAGAGCTGAATATGCTTATCACCCACGAGTGCCTGCTGTGTTCCAGGCCTTGTTTGGGTCGCTTTAAAGCATTATCTCATTTAATCCTCCTAACAGTAAACAGTGAGGGTGGTTGTCCAGATGAAGAACACGGGGCACAGGCAGGATAAATAACTGGTCCAAAATCACACAGCTAGTAATGGACAAAGGTACGACTCAGAAATGTTTTTCAAGTATGAATTTGAACACACCATTCTGATTCAAGTACTTGGTTTGAAATGATTTCCCAATGCTGTTGGGATTAAAAACAAAAATCTTTGACACGATTTACAAAGACTTGCATGGTGATTCCTCTCTCATCTTGCAACCAAACCCAGACAGCTGGCATCCAGGGTCTAAGGTCCCGACCACCGTGGTACAGTATCTCTGGGTGTTGAAACAGTCTATTTAAGTTCCTTTATTTATTTATTTTATATAAATATATATAACATATATATTTATATACATTTTTAAAGATCTTATTTATTTATTTGTCAGAGAGAGAGAGAGCACAAGCAGGGGGAGCAGAAGGCAGAGGGAGAAGCAGGCTCTCTGCTGAGCAAGGAGCCTGATGCGGGGCTCAATCCCAGGACTCTGGGGTCAGGACCCAAGCCGAAGGCAGAAGCTTAATCGACTGAGCCACCCCGGCGGCATCCCGAGACTGTCATTTTCAAAGTGCTGCCCACTTGAAAAAGCTTAGACTTCCATGCAAATAGTAGAAAAGAGAATTCGCAAGTGCATTAACTAGGACCCCACTTGTGCTATTGCCCAATATAATTTCTTAAACTTTCTCTCTTTATGATGTTTATCATTACTTCTTGTAAATGATAACTGGTGTGAAGGTCACAAGTTATTTAGTGCCTTTAAATCTCATCCAAAGGTACTTTCCAGCTGAAAAATTCCATGATTCCAAGTGTGTATCAGTTTCACGTCAGGCAGGATCAGAGGCTTGGTCAATATTGTTTTTTCCACAGTGAAACAGTGTAAGGCAGGAGATCTTACTTAAGCTAACAAATGTGTATCCTTCAAATGGAAGAATAAATAAAAGTATAATTTGTGAATCTGCGAAGGGTTCTTTCCTGCTAGAAAATGTTAACCTTTTCTATTCTTTAGCGAGAACTTGATCCATATGCATAGTTTTAAATCAAAATGTTTGGGAATTTTGGTGTCTACAAATTTCTTTCCTATCTCCAAACTCCGTCTTCCTTCTCCAAATGTTCTTGAGGCTATATTTGCATGTATTCATCGTTATGGAGATCTCAGGCTTCTTTTCTGCTCTTCTCTGACTTCACCAGTATTTCTGTATTTCCTAAGTCATTATCTTCTACAAAGAAACCTCCACCGGATATGTCAATAATTGGAAGAGGTTGACACCTATAGAAAAGTTGCTGTTTACTTGATATAAGGACCTACCCAAAAGTAAGACCTGACATCTTTTTATCTACTTATTTGCAAAAAAAAAAAAAAATCAAATTGTAATCCAGATGTGATAACTGCAACATATTGTATCTCAATTGCCATAATCAAATTGTTTCTAAATATTAACAAGAAAAACTGTAGTACAAGTAACTTTTGGAACACCCAAGTAATCCAAAGGGGAATGACTTTTCAAAAAATATAGGGCACAACACTGCACATTTCGGTCTTCAGGCTGAGCAGGGAAACATTCACAAATTACCTCTTCCAATTTCACTGTTAACACAGATTGATGTAAAACTACCTCCTGTGGGTGAAACAGTCAGCCTCTGCAAATGGTCTCATTCTGAAACTACAGGTGTCACGGAAATTGTGTTTTCCTTCTACAGCTCATTGAAATGGAGATGGGATGGAATGGAGTAAAGAGATCTGCTTGCTAATGAGGCAAAATGTGATGCATTTGAATTGGGGCATGGACTGAAATGAAGGGAAAATCCAATCAGTGCCTCATTTTTACATCCTTAGAAAGTCTTTGAGCAGCTGGGCAGAGCAGAACTATACCCATGCTCAAAATGGCCCAAATAGGATACAAAATTCATGAGGAAATTATTTTCAATTTTCAGGGGACTGCTCAGTGTAGAAGGCAAAAATGACTAACCTCAGAAGCACATTTTCATCTTTTTCATCAACTTAGTTTCTTTGATACACACATAAGAAACCACTCCAATCATCACAGGGTCCATTTGCAATCTTCACGATCCATAGGATTTAGCTGACAGAAGCAAAAATATCAAAGCAAACACACACACAACAAATGAAAACAACTACAACAAAACCTTTATAATATCGCAATGAGTGAAAAACATATATTCTAAAGAATTGTGATATAGGATATTATATAGCTAGACTATATGCCCATTTCCACCATTGGTATTTATAAATTAACCTACCCTTGTGGTAGAAGAAAGGGAAATTTTGCATAATGGATAATGTGAAACACAAACTAATGAAACCAGCCAAATATTCTGAGTTCTTAACTTACTCAGAATGCCTCTTAATTTTGTCTATTTAATCCCCTTATATTTCAGAATAAGAGCATTCTTAGGTTAGTGGTTCCCAGACTTAAATTTTTTAGGACAGTAAAACTTCCAGAGCAATTGAGAGAGCTAACTAATGTGGAGTTACCAAACTGTTCATTTTGCCAACAACAACAGTAACAGAAAGCTACCAACATTTCAGAAAGGAAAGGATTTTTCAACACCAAAAATGTAGGAAGTTCATAGTTTCAGAACAAAAGACAGCTCTTCCCAAGAAACACTATTTGTTAATCAGAGATAATTTTAAAAGGATACATTTATAATTTTATATAAATACAGCAACATTTTAAAAAAATACAGCAACATTTACAACATTAAATTGTATTTTTTTAACATTAAATTGTATTTTATGATACAATGTATGTTATGTTTCCTTGGTACAAGTTTTCTTTTAATTTGGTAGTGCTGTATGTATTTGATACATGTGTATGTGATTGAACTCATGAAGATGGGCTATAATATGCAGCTTCTTTTGCTGTTTCATTTTTATCACTGTCACTATCAAAAAATTCTCTTTCACTTTGAAATGAGCAAAAATGAAAACATCCGTCTGAATACTGTTGTGATTAATTTGAAATAGTCTAGGCAAATGCTAAGGAACAAGATGCTAAGGAACAAGAGCCCCCATGTTCCCAAGCCCTTTCTTCCACTTTGCCCACAATGGGCAGGTAGAAAGGCTAGGGGCCCATAGGAAGTAAACTGAGGGTGCTCCCCACTCATTGCTCATTTTAGGACGGAACCATTATGGCCCTCCCTGCCTTATGGAGGGAAGATGGACATTTCTACAATAGGGGTTCTAAGGACAAGTAAAAACTTTGTCCCTGACCAGTATCGGGAAGTGCTGCTGTGGGCCATTTAGTCTTTGAATCTCTAAATCCCACCTGGTCCAAAACAGCCCAAGGATCAGTGTGGTTGTAGGTTGAATTCGCATCCATCAGAAATCTCCCTTGCATTTGTAAGTTATGTATAGCAGAAAAAGCTCTGGCTTTAGGGTTCAAGTCTCTATTCAACATTTACCTGATTTCTTGATGTTTTCTGATGTTTTTCTCGTACTGGGACTGGGGTTATGGAGTTTCAGTAGGAAGAGCACACAGGTAAAGGGCTTTTCTCATTACATCCTATCAAAGGTACATACTATCAACATAACTTTATCACTGTTGATATTGACCACACACATATACAAACACAATTAAGCCCAACCAGTAGATTTAGCAGCTATAAAATGAACCACCAGACATTTCACAGACTGTGTTTTAAGGCCCTGGCTGGTTCAGTCCATCTTCTCAATGGTTCTTGCCTCTTCCTCCTTTGTTCAGTTCCATTTTTCATTATGTTTTGACAGGTGAGGTTGTTCAGGCAAAGGGATCCAACAAAAATACAGGAATGCCACCTTTGCCTCCTTACCCAGGACAAAGCAACCCTCCCTTTCCTCCTTGCAACAAAGCAGGCTAAACACACACTCTGTCAGCACCCCTCAACCAAGCGGGATGACGAATGACGGGGGCACAATTGTTTTGCTTGCAGGGAGGGAATTTGTGTGCGGTCAGTAGGTCACCTGCCCTCTCTGCTCAGGATCAGCCCTCCACCCAAACCCCTGTGCGTGTCGGTCTTAAAATGCTTCGGGCTTCAGCCAGCACAAACATGTCACAGCAAGAGGGACGGTGACTGTATTTGCACACGCAATTGGTTTAAGCGTAGGCTTTGTTTGATCCTTACATATATAAAACAACTTTATTATTACATTATAACCAAAGGAATTTAGCCTTTAACCTGTAGTTTCCCTCCACTCGGTAATATAAAACCTTTCCTTCTGATAAGAGGTGAGGTCTCATGGGATTTTCTTCCTTCCCCTCATTCCTGGGGTGAGGGAGTGAACAACTTCTGTTTTATGCCAACTAAAATAATAGAAAGGGGTCTTTGGTGACATGGAGGAAAGAAAATCTCCTGGCATAGAAATGCAGAGAAATACACAACAGAAGTGACTAATACCTGTAAGAGAAAGACGTTTATCTTGTAGCTGCTTCACGCTGAGGCCATCAGGTGAGCCCATTTCCCTTTTGAGCCTCCAGTGGGCAGAAGAGCAGAGACTTGAGCCCTCCCTGCACGGCCCAGCTCCACTGAGGGCTCGAGGGCTTGGGAGCTAGGAGTCCAGAGACCACTGAGAGGGAGAAGGCCAGCTGGAGAACAAAGGGAGGGAGAAGAGAGAGAAAGTTGCCCCCCCCACCCCCACCACTCACCGAGGAGGAGGATTATTCTGGACTGATTTCCAATGGGAAAAGCCTGAAAATGGCTTTGCACCATCCTCTGGACCCTATGTACATGTCTGCTTAATTATCAAATAGCAGGGTTTTTTTTCTCTCCAAGCAATGATCTCTGTATTAGTTTTCTATGCCGTGTATCAGATTACCACAAACTTAAAACAACACACATTATCTCACAGTTCCTGTGGGTTAGGGTCCCACAACGTTGCTGTCAAGGTGTTGGCCAGAGCTGGGGTCTCATCAGAGGCTTAAATGGAGAAAGATCTGTCTCTGAACTCCCTTGAGCTGTTGAATTGACTTCCTTGCCACGGTAGGAACCGTAGCAACTTGCTCCTTCAAAGTCAGCAACAGAGAGAAAGAGAGACTCTAGTGTGAGTCTAATGGCAAGATGGCATCTTATATAACCTAACATAATCTTGGGAGTGACACTCCATCATCTTTGCCATATTCCCTTGGTTAGGTCCAAGTCACAGGTCCTGCCTACATTCAAGGGGAAGGAGTTTTATGAGGGTGTGAACCCCAGGAGGATCATGGGGGCCACCTTAAAGCTTGTCTGCCTCAGTCCCCCAGCCTTAGAAATTTAAGGGTATGGCTAGGGAGTAATGGAAGCAGCATTTGTAGGGAAACCATGGAATGAGGGAAGATATTTTATGTTTACACATATACTCACCTATCCTCACCCAAAAATCAAATGAACTTAGGACTTTTTTTTGGTGGTTGATGGCATGAGACTTTGCAACCATACAGCCATGGATCCAAATCCATGACCTACGGTTGAGTAGTTGGCTAACCCTCTTAAGCCTTGGTCCCCATCTTTAAAAATGCAAATAATGGTACCAACCTTTGGGTTACTCTGAGAATTAAATTAGGTAAAGTAGATAAAACACTTGGCCCAAGAGAGGTGCTCAGAGAATGTTCACTCCCATATCCAGGTTAAGTGGCTTGGGGACCTTAAACAAGGTAGAGTTTGCACAACATGTTCTAAATACGGAGAACTTAATCCCCCAAGGCGGGGGGCGGCAGGGGAGGGGGGTGTCCTTCTGAGGCCTGAGAGGGTTTGGCACCAGTTTGCCTCCATGCTTCACACAAAGCTGTGGCTGTCCTCTAACCTCCTGGGGCGGGGGGTGGGGGGGAGCTGGGCCAGGTGTCTCTAGCCATCTTCATCAATGGACCCAGTAAGCTTTTGCAAAGCTGGATACAAGGTCCCTGCAGATGTCTAAACTTCACAACTGGAATGCCTCGGGAGGGGCATCTGGCCTCACTCCAGATGCCTCCATCTACACTGTACCTGGGCAGAAACTGTGGTCATAGTTGATTGTTCTATTACAAGCTTCCTATCTGCTAGTCCTGCTTAGTCCTCGCAACCTGGCTGACCAGATGGATTCACTTAATTACTCACTCACTGAGCACTGACTCAACACTTACCATGTGCCAGGCACAGGGCTAGTTTTGGAGAAGGCAGAGCAATGAATACTGAACTCTTGGCCCACTGGCCAATGCAGCAGCAGATGCAAGCCAAAAAACTAAAGCTGACTCTCAAGACTTTGGACAGGGATGTACCTGACCCCTCACACTGCTCCCTTGGTCTATGAACATGGGATGTTCAGACTGGCCCGTCCCTTCCCCTGTACTGTACATCCACCAAGACTTGGACTTCTGGAATACTGTCTCATACCCCTTTTGTGTTTCCAACTTTCACTACGGTTGTATGTTTCACCTGATCAGCAATTTTCATGCTAGCTAGAGTACTTTCTTTTTTTTAAATAGGCTTCACACCCAACATAGAGCCCAAAACATACCCTGAGGTCAAGACCTGAGTTGGGATCAAGAGTGGGATGCTTAATCTACTGAGCCATCCAGGTGTCCCGCTGGCGTACTTTCTAAAACAGTTTCACAAACCATGTTTTCCACGGAATGTGTGTGGTAGATCATTCACATCACCAGTCTTGAGTACTGCCCAGCTTAAAGTTCCCCTTTATATTTATCCCACATTTCTGATGACTTTCTGGCTAAGAGCCATCACTTTCTCAGAGCTCATAACTTTTCTTTGCATCATGGGCACCAGCTGATATTCTTTTTATTTTTTTATTTATTTTTTAAAAAGATTTTATTTACTTATTTATGAGAGAAAGAGAGCACGAGCAGGGGCGAGGGGCAGAGGGAGAAGCAGGCTCCCTGCTCAGCGGGGAGACTCGATCCCAGGACCCTGGGATCATGACCTGAGCCAAAGGCAGATGCTTAACTGACTGAGCCACCCAGGTGCCCCTGATATCCTTTTTAAAACTTTGTTTTCACAAAGAAATGAAGTGTTCATGACTTCACAAGAGTGATTCTACATACGTCATTGTGTAGAGAAAACAGAGCATGTTGAGGTGCACACCAGCCTCCTACGCACCAGGCTTCTCACAGCCCAAGAGGTGCACAGCCAGGCCTCATCAGTCATTTACTCCTTACTCATGCTCATGCCCATACTGACAGACTCACACTCACTAACACTAATACTAATAAAGTTAAAATATATCAAGAGATAACAATGTGTCATGCATTTATATGTATCATGTTATTTACCTTCACAACCAGCTCTTGAGATTGAGACTAGTACCAGCACTTAAAACATTAGGATACAGGGGTGCCTGGGTGGCTCAGTTGGTTAAGCATCTGCCTTCAGCTCAGGTCACGATCCCAGGGTCCTGGGATCGAGCCCCACATCAGGCTGCCTGCCCCGCAGGAAGCCTGCTTCTCCCTCTCCCACTCCCCTTGCTTGTGTTCCCTCTCTCACTATCTGTGTCAAATGAATGAATAAAATCTTAAAAAAAAATAAACAAAAAACACAAACAAACATTAGGATACTGATGTTTACAGTTTTTAGGTCATCTGTTCAAGGTCACACAGCTAGTTAGTGTAGTATGAGATTCAATCCCCAGTAGTCTAATGCAGTGCTGTCGCCCAGGAGCAAAGAGAGATGTGCGGGCCTGAGAACAAAGTTAACCTACTTAGTACTTTGACCAAGGTCAGCCCTGGCTTCAAGCCCAAGGAGACAAAGCAAGATCAACAGCCACAAAGTCCAATGGTTAGCCAGTCACCTGTATTTTAGGAGTATTTGTCACAGCCCAGCTCTGCATATGAGCAAATAAAGGACAGCAGCGGATGTCTGTGCAGGAAGCTAATGCAGGATGATCAAGAACAAACGAGAGGCAAAGGATGTAGGGTGACCTAGCTAGGAAGGACTAGGGAACAGAGACAGTCTTTCAGATAACTCTTTGGACTGAGGAATAAATGCCTTCCTTTGAGCAAAGCTTGTAATTCTGGGTGTCTAGGGTCCCCAACAATGACAGGGACTGATGGGTGTGAAGGGCACTAATCAAAGACCGAGTGGACTTGTGTTTACACTGGGAAGGATGCTGGCCCAGCAGAGGCCTTTGAAGCCACTCATGCTCACGCAGATCATGATGCACTATGCAGTAAGGTCTTCAAAGAAAAGGGGGGACATTGAAATATACACATCTAGCCAGTTATTTCACTAAGGCACTTCAAAGAAACATTTCCTTTGATCATTCTGACTTCTTATTAATAATAAATGTGAATATATTACTCATAGAAATTACTCAGAGACCTGGGGCTAATGGAGGCTTCAGTTTGGCCCACCCCCAGGGGCAACGGGGGAGGATAAGGTAGGAAATGACACACCAGCTGTAAACCTTCTGCAGGAAGTGACACATGTGGCCAAAGCAGGTCACACAGCCCACCTCACTTCAAAAGGGAACAAGGAAATATAACCTTGCCTGTGCTGGTAAGGAAGGATGGGACACCAGCAAGACCTGGTGATCACCACTGATGACTAACACAAAGGCCAAGTGGAAAGTAGGTATTTTTAGGAGGTCAAGTGAAGAAGTATGTTCAAGAGAGTAAGGCACTCAACGAGTTTTGTTTCATTTCCATAATAGTTTCTCAGATAACAGCCTTCAACATGAACATCACAATTATTTAGGGAAACAGGCTGTCCTGATCTGACAAAATCACCAAGGAAAAGTAACACCCCCCCCGAATGGGGAATTTATATAATTGGAACAAGAGCAATTTCTCCTGGGTAAGAGGAGCAGGAAACGATCCATCTGCCATTCCTGATCGCTGGTGGGAATGCTAAGAAAAATCACTGTAGGGCTCTGCAAAGGTAAACTGCCAAAGTTTGGATGACCATTAACCTTCTCTCCTTGAACCTGCCTATTGTCTTGCTCTTCTCTAAGCAATTTCAAAGTAAACTTCAAAGCATTTTATTGTATATCATCATATCTGGAGCTTCAAACAACCTGACAATGACCATTTTGTTTCATTCGCTTATTACTTCACTCAAACAAACATTGGTTTTGAGGGCCTACTGCATGCAGTATACATCCCTGGACCCTAGGGATACAGAGGTGAGCCATAGTGCTTACCCTCAGGGCACTCACTAATAAATCCAATGTGGGAGAAAGACCAGGGATTAAGAAACTATAGAATATTGTGTAAGTGCAGCTATAGAAACATGCACCACATATAATGGGAAAGCAGTTAGTATTGGGATTTACTGAGGCCATCACCTGCCTTGGAAGGGAGCAGTGAACCTGTGGGATCCATCCAATACACAGGGCCACCTCTTAAGAGTTATGCAAGGTGTTCATTGCAAAACTCGAGGCTGCACTATCCCCTTGTAGGCTTCTTAGATTTGTACAGTTGCCAGTAAGCTGTCTTGAGCCAGAGGTGCCTCCATTTCCCTTCAAAGTCGTCATTCGGCCTAGCTACAGAACTGCCAGCACCTAACCAACATTTAGTACTCTGTAGTATTTTCATTATGTGCTTCCTCTTGTTTTTTAAATTATTTTACTTTATTTTTTTTTAAGTAGACTCCACCCTCAGCATGGAGCCCAACACGGTGCTGGAACTCATGACCGTGAGATCAAAACCTGAGCCAAGATCAAGCGTCGGACACTTAACCGACTAAGCCACCCAGGTGCCCGCTCTTGTTTTTATTAATATTGATGTAATGGTAGTCCCTAACTCATTGATCATTTTTTCCCCAATAATCATTGATTGTACAGCTAGTCTAAGATTCTTCTAGCCACATTGGAAGTCCTAGATAAATATAAGTCACTATCCTTGACCTCTAAAATCTTTTAAACTAACCGAAGAAAGACAAAAGCACATATCAATCAAAGATTAACAGTCTCTAATCTGTGTAACACTGAGTCTAAAAACAACCTGAGCTGTGAGAACCAAGAGATCAACCTTAGATGAGATTTCATTTTGAGCTGGAAGGATGTGGAATATTTGGATAGACTCGGAGAAAGAGACCGATGAGAATCATGTAATTCTATCAGTCTTTGTCCATTCCTTCCAGGGAAAACCCCTCTAAGCTTCGTCATTGCTGTGGAGGTTAGCAGCTTCCCCTGTGTTATAGCAAAGAGGGCGGCACAGCTGAGAAAGTTAGGGAACTCTGCTCATCTCCCACACCACGCCCCTCCCCACGCACCTGCTGTAGCTTCTTTCAATGCATCTCCGTACCTTGTGTCATTCCCCCAGGCTCTTCTTAGAGCAAGTCCTTCTACTATTACCTTGTAGTGGCTAAGAACATGGGATACTCCACTGATTCTCAAAGCCTGGTACCCAACAGCAACAGGAGCATCATCTGGGAACTTGTTAGAAGTACACATCCCTGGGCCCCACTCCGGATCTAGTGTATCAGAAACTCTGACAGAGCCCCACAATCTCAACAAGCTCTCCAGGAGATTCTGACGCACACTAATGTTTGAGAAGCACTGGGCTCAACAGGCATCCTGGCTTCAAATTCTAGTACTACTGGTACTTGCCAGCCCCATGGCTTAGGTATGTAGTTCATTTTATTTTAAAAGGGTAAAAATTTAAAAGGGTAAAATAGTAGTATCCAGCCCCTTGGGGTCATTGTGAAGAATACACGAGTTAAGGCATGTAAAGCCATTACTGTAAGCTTTGGCAGTTAGGAAGTCCTCAATGAAATAGTACATGATCACCTGGCAAGGCTTCCCTTTCCTTTTAAGTGACGGGTTACTTTTAAATGATTTTCACACGGTAACGTGGTTGGAAAATCTTAGTTAGAGCTGTGTTTCTCCACTCCTTCTCATCCCCTCCACCACCCTCACCATTCTCTATGTATACATTTTCGTAGCATAAACTTACCATTTTAAGCATATAATTCAGTGACATTAAGTACACTTACACTTTTTTTTAAAAGATTTTATTTATTTATTTGAGAGAGAGAGAATGAGAGAGAGCACATGAGAGGGGGGAAGGTCAGAGGGAGAAGCAGTCTCCCCGCCGAGCAGGGAGCCCGATGCGGGACTCGATCTGGGGACTCCAGGATCATGACCTGAGCCGAAAGCAGCCGCTTAACCGACTGAGCCACCCAGGCGCCCAGTACACTTACACTTTTAAGTACATTTACATTTTTGTGCTAGCATCCCATCCTCCAAATCCAGAACCTTTTTCATCCTCCCAAACTGAAACCCCAGCCCAATCAAACATGACTTCGCCACTCCCTCTCCTCACCCCCCGCCCCTGGCAACCACTGTGCTACTATCTGTCTCATGAATGTGACTATTCTAAGTATCTCAGATGAGTGGAATCATGCAATCTCTGTCCTTTTGTGACTGGCTTATTTCCCTCAGCACAATGTCCTCAAGTTTCATCCATGTTGTTGCATGAGTAGGGATTTCCTCCCTTTTTAAGGCTGCATAGTATTCCATTCTATGTAAATGCTGTATTTTGCTCATCCGTCCATCTGTCATTGTGCACTTCCACTGTTCCCATGTTTGGCTATTGTGAACAGTGTTGCTGCGAACATGAGTGTGCATATATCTCTTCAAGTTCCAGCTTTAAGTTCTTGTAGGTGTATACACAGAAGTGCAGTTGCCAGTGGTCTACTAATCTGGACAACCCCCCATCTAATAAGAAGGAGCCTTACTCTCCCTCTGTCTCCTCTGTCGAGCTGGTGTAGCCGTGGTCACTGAGAGCAGTACACCAGCCACTTTCTGGATCCAGGATTGCCTCGTTGTCTTCAAAAGTTGAAATGGGTAAGTTGAGGAGCCCGTCTTGTTCTAAAGCAGAACTCCTTGTATCCTCAACTCCATTTCATCATAGTGAAGGGCTTTTCTGCCCTATCTACGCAGCACTTAAAGAGAAAACTTTATTTTCTCCCATCCCACTGGTGACCAAGGATCAGAGAATAAAGAGGGGATTTTAGGGTCCACAGTCTGCACTGATAATTTATTTTTCCTCCAGTTGTTTCCATCCCAGCACACCGTGTCATTAACTTTGACCGTGGTCATCATTTTGCCTTCAGGTTTAATTTATTTTGACTAGGAATATTGTCCTGGGAAACACTACAATTTCCTGAAGAGACTGCAAATCAGCAGTCTTGCCTAAAATCATACATGGCCATTATCTTTCCTCTGCTTGAAAGATGTACAAAGGCAGTATGTTTTTGTGAGGCGGGAGGTTTTCTTTATTTAGTGTCTGCCTTTTGGCTGAGTTATAAGGTAAGGCAATTAGATACCCAACACTTATAACAGATATGTTTAACTTCCCTGATATGTCCTGCAGAGGTTAAGCGAACACAAAGATAATAGACTTTAACTGGCAGTTAGGCGGTTCAGACTTCAAACCTTTTAGACTGTGTAAATGATGATGGCGAGACAATAAACAATGTGCTCATTTACTGCTTGAAACCACCTTGAGCCAGAATATTCCATGTAGCATCACTCCCACCTGTGAGGTCCACAAGAAATGGGTACTAAACAGCTTTTTATGCAAGGCTTTTAGGTTTTTTTGTCAAGAAGAAGCTGAATCAATGTGACCCCCTCTAGGAGGCGGTGTTGTGTAGTGGAGGGGTGGTCTGATTCAGCTTGGTTTTCCAGCAGCCTCTCTTACCTGCTACGTGACCTTGAGCAAATGACTTAAATGCTTCACATCTCAGTTAGTATAGACACTACTAGAATCTACAGGGTGTTCTTGTCATTCCAGGGTAAGCGGCATCTAGAAAAGGTCACTTAAAATGAATGCACCAACATGTCATTGAAAAAAACAGGTGTTTGGGAGCATTTCCTGGAAAATGAACTACAAATTATACAGATTATAAAACTGTCTTACATTTACTGAAATTTAAAGTTTTAACTGTACTCTTATTCTCAGGGGGAAAAAAAAACCCAGCAAATAAATCACTTAGGAGGTTTTTGCTAAATTTTTCCAACAAAACTGTATGGTAGCACTATCCAATATCCTTCATTTCCTATTTGACCTCAAAGGAACATTATCCGGAGATGCACTCTGCAAAACTCCTCTGAGTGTAATCGGTTTGCAGCGGCCTCCCCTGCTCCCTTCGGAAGCACTTGTCATTATCCCAGTCACTGTTTTCTTCAACTGTCAGCAGTTTACATCATCTGAATCTGCATTTGCCAACCACTTTGCAACTCCTTCTAGTAACTTCTGCATCACTTTCCTCAACTTCATGAAATCCTAAATGTTTGGCAAATTGTGCTTTGGCCTTTTGCAATGCATCGGCTTTACGGTTTCATTGTACAGTTTTCATCGTAAATATCTAACAAGCCATGAGGTTATGAGCCACAAAGGGGACTGACCCACGGCCAGATAGATGCTAGAGTCAAACAGGAAGGGGTATTTGAATGGAGACTGATTTTAATAAGGGGCAGCTCATTATGACAATTTCTGTCTTCCTGACATCTTTCAACTACAGAGATTTGGATGATGAATACTAAGGAGAGACCGTCGGTTTCTCATTAAATTGCTAAACGCACGCCATGTGCTCAGCACAGTGCCTGGTGAATAGCATGTGTTTTAGTTGTTAAGAAATTTTCTCAGGCTTGGGATGCTTGGGTGGCTCAGTTGGTTGAGCGTCTGCCTTCAGCTCAGGTCATGATCCCAGAGTCCTGGGATCGAGTCCCGCATCGGGCGGGCTCCCTGCTCAGAGGGGAGCCCGCTTCTCCCTCTGCCTGCCACTCCCCCTGCTTGTGCTCACTCATGCTCTCTTTCTCTCTCTCTCTCTCTGACAAATAATAAAATTAAAAAAAAAAATTTTCTCAGTATTTACTTAAGAGGATCTCCATGTTCACAAAGGTGTTAAAGGTATTTAAACACACATTAAAAATATAGGCTAAGGGGGTGCCTGGGTGGCTCAGTTGGTTAAGTGACTGCCTTCAGCTCAGGTCATGATCCTGGAGTCCCGGGATCGAGTCCTGCATCGGGCTTCCTGCTCGGCAGGGAGTCTGCTTCTCCCTCTGACCCTCCTCCCTCTCATGCTCTCTGTCTCTCATTCTCTCTCTCTCAAATAAATAAATAAAATCTTTAAAAATATATATATATAGACTAAGAAGGTTATTTTCCCTAAATCAATTTCCCCTTTCCATCAACAAGCACCACACTTAGAGAATAAAAGAAACCTTCACTTTCCAACCTACCTCCATTCCTTACTCCCCTTTCTCCTTATTTGTTTTATCTTCTCTTAGTAACACTTATTCCCATCTGACACGCCATATATTTACCTATCTGTGTTTTGTCTGTCTCTTGCCACTAGAATCTAAAACTCCAGAGGCCAAGGACTTGGTGTGTTCACTGGTGCATCCCCAGCACCAAGAACAGAGCCTGGCACATGGTAGGTGTTAGTTAAGTATTTGTTGACTGGATGATGAATGGAAGATTCCTCTCATCCTACTCAATCCAGGGCCCCAGTGGCCGGGAGCCATCACAACAATCTCCTGGTAAGAGATCCTACTGCACAGTGGCCTGAAAGAGCCCCTGATGTGAATAAGAAGGGACACTGCAAATCCTATGAAGCAAAGACAGTATGGAGATGCCGAGAAGCACACAGTAGACTGAAAGACTGTGGAGAGTCAGGTAAATGCAGGCGCTCTCTGCCACTAGACAAAGACCCATCCTAATTCAATTCAGAGGGAGTAGAAGAGTATTCTCCTCAAGGGCAAACAGGGAACTTGGAATTCTCCATCCTAAAAGGAAAAGATTTGGTTTTGAGTCATGGTGTCATGGAAAGAACTATCCTTTGAGGGTCAGGAAACCTGTGTGCTGGTCTCATTTCTGACGCTAATTGGGTCTGTAACTCAGGAAAGTCACCTCAAACTTCCAGGGCTTTACAACTTCATTGATTAATGTTGAAATAATAATAGTTTTCTATACTGGGTTAAATAAAATATTAAAATTAGGAAAGGACGGGAGGCTGTGGGTGTTGCAGGTGGAGGGGCACATGGGAATTCTCAGCACTTTCCCCTCAATTTTGCTGTGAATCTAAAACATTTCTAAAAAATGATAGACAGGGGCCCCTGGGTGGCTCAGTTGGTTAAGCGGCTGCCTTCGGCTCAGGTCATGATCCTGGAGTCCCTGGATCGAGTCCCGCATCGGGCTCCCTGCTTGGCAGGGAGTCTGCTTCTCCCTCTGACCCTCCCCCCTCTCATGTGCTCTCTCTCATTCTCTCTCTCTCAAATAAATAAATAAAAAATCTTTAAAAAAAATAAATAAATAAAAAATGATAGACATATTAAAAATTTATATTAAAAATTAGGCCTACATATTTCTTTTTACTTTTAAAAACATGGCTACCCGAAACATTAAAATTATATATTTAATTACAGATCTGGCTTGCAGGATATTTCTATTTGACAGCGCTGCTCTACAGTCTGAGAGAAGAAACTGTTTCTCTGATCAAACACTGCTTATTGCAATTCCCTGCCCCATGTCATAAAGCTCATGATCAAAGTGACCATATTGGGCACCTGGGTGGCTCAGTCGTTGGGCGTCTGCCTTCGGCTCAGGTCATGATCCCTGGGTCCTGGGATCGAGCCCCGCATCGGGCTCCCTGCTCCGCGGGAAGCCTGCTTCTCCCTCTCCCACTCCCCCTGCTTGTGTTCCCTCTCTCGCTGTGTCTCTCTCTGTCAAATAAATAAAATCTTTTAAAAAAATTTTTTTTAAAGTGACCATATTGAGACTTTGTGTAGTGTACAGTATATAAAAACCCATTTAATTGGCATTTCCTAAATATATTTGATCATGGAATCCATTTTCCACTGAATGCCTATTAAGACCTCTCAGTTCTGAGGAAGACATTTTGGCAAACAGTGCTCTAGACTTGCTGTAAATTCTTTTTGGATCCTAATAATTTGTGAAATTATGGATCTATGTATGTGGGAGGAAGCAACGGGCAAGTTTCCAAGATGCTTGTTCAGACAGGGAGAGTTTTTGGGAGAAATCATATTCTTCACCGACTGTTCCTGGGAGGGATGGCAGCTGATCACATACCGAAAGGGAAGAGAAAGGTGCTGGAGCACAGAGCTGGGTTGAGGGATTGAGGAGGAGAAGAGCTCAAGTTTGGAGGGTCTTCTCAGAGAAGCCTTGTGTTAATTATACTCTAAAACCTCAGCTCTCTACTGCATGCTCAACTTGAGGCCCTCAAGAAATCAGCACCACAGGAAACATCAAATCCCGGGTAGAGCATGCGTGAGGGAGCCCTCAGAGGAGACTAGAAACATGATGTCCCAAGAGGAAACACTAGGAGTGGCTGGAGAGCTCCAGAAGGTCCACAGTTGAGAGGACACATCCCGTGTCAGGGAGTCAAACCCAGACCAGGAAGGCTGGGCTGCCCCACACTTCCCACCCTCTCACCTCCAGGTCTCCAGGGAGCGGCTGAGGAGAAACCCTTAAGGGCTTATCTAGCCAGATAAGGCAGCAAAGCCACAGCCTGTAGCCTCTGATGGAGATTGCTGCGGGGTGGGGGTGGGGGGTGTGTGTGTGATAAGAAACCTATTTCTGGTGCCTGACATTTCTGCCTGTGCTTCCACGCGGTGTCCCAAGCTGGGTGCTCTATTGCCTAGGATTGTTGGGGTGCCATGACGAGTAGAAGTTTTTCCTGGATGAACCTCAGAAATTCTATTGCTTACCAACTTCTCCCTTGTCCTCTGTAACTGCCAAAACATTGCTTTATAAAATGTGCTGCTTTTTCTAAGCTCCAAGCATTTATTCTGAATTAACAGTTTTTACAGCTTTATTTAAATATAACTTACGTATAGTAAATTTCACCAATTTTAACTGTGAATGAATTTTAGTAAATGTATAGTCAGGCAGCCACCACCATGATTACGTTTGGGAAGACTTCCATAACCCCCAAATTTTCTTCATGCCCCTTTGCATTCCTCTCCCTACCCCCTGCCCCAGGAAACCGCTGGTGTGCTTGTTGCCACTATCGTTTTGCCTTTTCTAGAATTTCATGTAGATGGGATCATATGGAACAGTGTATGATACTTCATTTTCGGCTTCTTTCACTTAGAAGGATGCTTTTGAGATTCATCTGTGTTATTCTATCAGTACTTGGTTCCTTTCAGTTGTCACTATTCCCTTGTATATGACCATTTTCTTTCTCTCTCTCTTTTTTTTCTTTTTAAATAGTTATTTGGATTATTTCCGGTTTGGGACTCTTATGAAATAATAATACCATGAGCCTTCATGTATAAGCTTTCCATGGACATATGTTTTTATTTCTCTGAGGCAAATATCTAAGAGTGGAACTGCAGGGTCATATGATAAGTGATTTTTAACATTTAAGAAATTTAATTTTGCGAAATGGTTTTATCATTTTGCATTCCCATCAGCTGTGTATGAGATTTCCAGTTGCTCCATACCCTCACCAACACTTGTTATTGTTAGTCTTTTTAATCTTTGTTATTCTGGTATGGGCATAGTTGTGTCTCATTGTGGTTTTAAGCGGCATTGCTCTAATTACCAATGATGTTGAGCATCTCTTTGTGTGCTTTCTTACCACCCGTATATTTTCCTTTGTGCAGTGTCTATTCAAATATATTTTTTTCCTTTTTATTATTGGACTGTTTTATTATTATTGAGTTATAAGACAACTTTATGTTATCTGGATACAAGTCCTTATTCAAATATATGCCTTACAGATATTTTCTCTTAATGGCTTTCTTTTTCATTTCCTTATGTGTTCTGGCAAGCTAATGTTTTTAGTCTTTTTGAAGTCCAATTTACTCATTTTTATTTATGGTTCAAGCTCTTTGTGTTCTACATAAGAAACTTTACCTAATCCAAGGTCACAAAGATTTTCTCCTGCGTTTTCTTCTAGAAAGTTTCTGGTGTTAGCTCTTAGATTTAGGTCTACATTCTGTTTTAACTTAAATTTTGCATATGTTGTGAGGAATAAGTCAAGGTACTTTTCTTAATCTAGAAATCCAGTTATTCCAGCATAATTTATTGAAGACTATCTCCATTTCTTACCTTGGCAACTTTATCAAAACTCAGTTGACCATATACGTGTGGGTCTATATTTCTAGACTCTCAATTCTGTTGCATTAATCCATGGCTATCCTTACACCACCACGGTGCTATCCTGATTATTGTAGCTTTTACAGTAAGTCCTCAAATCAGACAGAATAAGTCCTCCAACTTCATTTTTTTTAAACAATTGGTTTGGCCATTCTAGATTCTTCTTTTTTTTTTTCTGGTAATCTCTACACTTACCACAGGGCTAGAACTCACGACCCCAAGATCAATAGTTGCGCGCTCCACCAACAGAACCAGTCAGGTGCCCCATTGTGCTGCATTTTTAATAATGTTTAATGTCTGGGACATATAGCATGGATAAGGCCATACAATTTTATAGACAAAGGAGCCACAGACATAAAAAATGTGGGTGATCTGTCCGACTTGACATGATGAGGTTGGTTCCTGTCTCTTTGTGGTCACATCTCATTTTCCTACTGGAATGTCAGTTCCAAAAGACCAAGGGACTGTATGTTTTCTTCACCTCCAAATACCCAGTAAAATAGTGCTCATGGTAGGTTTCAACAAATATTTGTTGAACAAAATCGGGTCCAAGAGAAGTCAAGTGACTTGTTTCTGGTACCAAAGACAATAGCAGAACTGCATGTAGAACTTCAGTTTCCAAAGTGTCGATTTAATATTTTTCCCTCATACAATATGCGTGTGGGAGACAGAGAAAGAACGGGAAAGAAGAAAAAAAGCGAATGAGAGAGGAGGTAGATAAGAGCACCATTGGAAGGATTTTTTAAAAAGGCTTCTGTTTTGATACCATCTCAGTCTATAGCCTGCAGCTCCCAGCCATGAAACATTTACAAATTTATTCTTTGTTTGAGACACTTTTTAACATGCAGAGGAATACCCAGATGATCCATAGATCTAAAACCAGCCTAAGCAGGACACAACATTTCCTTCCTGAGCATGGAGCTAAGAAAGCAGAAAGCAGATACACAAAGCCAGAATGGATCCCTGGGGTCAGCAGCAGACAGACCCCGGCTGGGCCATCCTGGACCGACAGTCCTCTTTGGCAAGATCTTCAGGGAGCCCTATTTGGCAGGGTCCAAACTCCCCCCACCCAACCAATTTAATTCAGAAAGGACTTCCATGTTTTTTTTAAAAACGCTTTAAACTATAGTTTTTATTTTTAAACCTGGAAAACTAAGTGTAAAAAAAAGTAAGAACAACACAGTGTTACTCTGAAAAGGAAAGGAAGTGGAGAACAGGATAAGGAATGGACATCTATCGGAATGTGGAGGTGGCCCCGACTCCACAACCTCTAATTCATGTGGCATGTAATCTTCTTAAACAATGATTACAGATACTAAATGTACATTTGAAGGGGCTGGAATTGTCATTAATTGCTCTGCAATATCCCATTGACCAAATTCTCCCCTCAAGTAAATACATGTGGCTTCCACTGAAATTAGTGGGTGTCACTTGCAGGTAACTGAAAGAATTTGGTTCTGTGACCTCACAAGACACTGTGAAGACTGGGATTTACAAACAACGATGAAGATTTCTGCCAGAAGCAGTCAGCAATAGGGAAGAAATTAAATGTCTTTATTTAAACCCAGTAAAAAAAAAACAAAAACAAAAACTGTGTCTAGACTTTGTTCAGGGCAAGAGGCTAGGTACTGCTGGGGGAGTCCAAGCTAAGCCACGGACGCCCTGCCTTGACCTCTGGCAGATCTGCAGGCAAGAGGCCTGATCAACATCTCTTGGATCTGGTTCATTTCCTCAATTCTCAGCTTAAATGTCACTTTCTCCAGATGAGATTAGGTCTTGCTGGGAAGATGCATCATGTTTGTAATTACTCGTTTAATGCCTGTTTCCTCCTCCAGCTCCAAGAAGACAGTGATCACATTTATCTTATCGTGCAGGCTGTGGATATCTTGGTAAGAACAAAGGTTCTGGATCCAGTAGCCTGTGTTCAAATCTCAGTTCTGTCACTCACTCTGTGTGACTCTGGGCAGAAGATGACTATTTTAGGTCTATAAAATATCAGAACTAGAAATAAAAATACTCTGAGGCGTATGCGCGATGATCTAGACTCTAGACAGAACTATTACTTTCTTCGGAGCATGCTTTTAAAGCTCCTTATTAGAGATTTGAAAGTTGAGAGACAACTCAAATCTTTCTTTCTCTTTCCTCTTGAGAAATGCCAAGTTCAGGAGCGCCTGGGTTGCTCAGTCGTTAAACACCTGCCTTCAGCTCAGGTAATGACCCCAGGGTCCTTGGATAGAGCCCCACGTAGGGCTCCCTGCTCAGTAGGAAGCCTGCTTCTCCCTCTCCCTATGCCTGCTGCTCCCCCTGCTTGGGCTCTCTCTCTCTCTCTCTGTCAAATAAATAAGAAAAATCTTTAAAAAGAGAGAGAGAGAGAGAAATGCCAAGTTCAAATGTTATTCCTCATACCACCACATCACTTTCCACCTGTCCTCCAGGCAGTCAGCTTTAAATGTAGCACATTCCTGTCTCAGGGCCTTTGCACTTTTGTTCCCTCTGCCTAGAATACTCTTTCTCCAGAGAGCTATATGGCTCACTCCTCCACCCCATCCAGGCCTCTGCTAAGTTATCACCTCCTTATAGGAGCTTCTCCAACTACCCTAGCTAAAATAGCCTCTCTCCATCCCATCACTCTGTCTACCTTTATTTTTTTTTTTTTAAGATTTTACTTATTTATTTGACAGAGAGAGACATAGCGAGAGAGGGAACACAAGCAGGGGGAGTGGGAGAGGGAGAAGCAGGCTTCCCGCCGAGCAGGGAGCCCAATGTGGGACTCGATCCCAGGACCCTGGGATCACAACCTGAGCTGAAGGCAGACGCTTAACGACTGAGCCACCCTGGCGCCCACACTCTGTCTACCTTTTTCCGTAATACTCCTCCCTACCTGACATCTGTACATTAACTTATTGTTATCTATTTCCCCCACTAGAATGTAAGTACTCTGAGGGCAGAGGTGCTGCTTTGGTCACTGCTGTATCTCCAGCACGTAGAACACTGTCTGGTACGTAGGAAGTGCTCAATGAATAGTCAGCACAGAATAAACAAATCTCAATCTTCTTTTCTCATTGTGAAGCACTTGAGAGTGTTGTTTTCAGGCAGGACACACTCCCATGGGGGGTATACGGATCATGGCAAATCTTTTTTTTTTTTTTAAGATTTTATTTATTTATTCATAAGAGACAGAGAGAGAGAGAGAGGCAGGCTCCCCGCTGAGCAGGGAGCCCGATGCGGGACTCGATCCTAGGACCCTGGGATCATGACCTGAGCCAAAGGCAGATGCTTAACCATCTGAGCCACCCAGGCACCCGATCATGGCAAATCTTAAAATTAATTTTCTGACAAGTAAAACAAATGGTGCCATTTTGCTTTATATGGGAGCAGGGCATGGAATTCAGAAGTATTTGACAAGTTGTGAGTGATGAAATCAGCCTTTTAAAAATCCCAAAGCTCTTCTAAGGGAAAATATATCTGCATCTTACAAGAACACAGAGCAAATCAAAGTTAAAATTTTTAAATTTTATTTTGTAAAAAGAACCTTGATTTTTTTCTAGACTTCTACTCTGTAGGTAATCTGCTTTTCATTCTTTGCATCTCAACTTAGATCAAACTTCCCTCTTTAAAACTTCTCCATGACTTCCTCAAATTGGGCTTATGTGCCCCCCATATGTCCCCATGGAACCCCAAACTTACCCTACCAAGGCTCTTAACACCATGTATTGTAATTGCCTGTTTATTCCTTTATATCCCTCATCCCATCCCTCACCACTCCCACCCCCCACTGTCGCCTCTTCACCTCCAACCCCCAGGTGACAAGCTTTAGGAGAGACAAGCACAATGTACTGACTTTGATAAATAATAAAAATGCTGGTGTGATTTTTCAGGCACAACTTTGTTCTGGGCGCCTGTAGTTTGGAGGTCATGATGGCCAGGTCTAGGAGATCAGCATCGTTTTCTTGCCTTCCTCTGTATTACACATTGGCCCACAGATAAAATTCGAAAATGGGGTGCTGTATCAGTGAGCACACATGCCAAAACAAAATTTATAATGTAGACAAGGGAGAAGGGAACATTCTGGAAGCCCCCAATAGCTCACAGTTCATACTCAGGGAGAAAGAATTTTTTAAACAACTGAAGAAGCCATGAAGTCACAGCTCATAAGTGCTGCAATTATTGGTAACTGCCACTCCTGTGAACATGGCCAAGTCCATCACTGAAGGCTAAAGTTCTTGATGAGGGAGCCTCAGGTTGGATACCATTTCCAGCTGTATAATTCTCTCCCCTTCAAGAAAACGGGTCAGAGCGCCTGGGTGGCTCAGTTGGTTAAGCGACTGCCTTCGGCTCAGGTCATGATCCTGGAGTCCCCGGATCGAGTCCCACATCGGGCTCCCTGCTCGGCAGGGAGTCTGCTTCTCCCTCTGACCCTCCCCCCTCTCATGTGCTCTCTCTCATTCTCTCTCTCTCAAATAAATAAATAAAATCTTTAAAAAAAAAAAGAAAACGGGTCAAAGGCAGTAAGCCAGAAGAGCATTATCACAGGAGTAACCGTGAGTCCTCGTCAACTTATACAGAAACAGGAATCATTTATGTACTTGGTGCCTCCCAGTCTATCACATCCATCATGGCAAGAGAAAGTCAGGTCTAGAGCTGTAGCTCCCCCAATATCTTGACTGGGGACAGCTTAGGCAGGGCAAGTTTCTGGGGCCCATATATTCTATTCAATTCCACTTTCCAATAAGAAAAAAACAAAAACAAAAACCTCCGCAATGACAAAGACTACCAAAGCAAAAATTCAAAAAAAAAAAAAAAAAGAGTTCAATCAAGGAGAGCAGCAATTGAAAAGCCCGAGCGACTCAAGGCAGATGTGTGGTGCACTGATAACAAAGAACCTTCGTGAATACAATGGGAAGTCCAACCATCTGCCCGGATATGTGCACATACAAGGAGAGTTTCCAACGCTGACAAGTATTGCATATGAGTAAGCTATCTGAGTGGAATAGTCGACGAATGCAACACAAAATATGAATACCTAAGTTTAGAAATCTTTCATAAACTCACTTATTCACCAATAAGTGAGCTGTAGTATAAAATAGTGAACACCCAGGAACTCTAGAATAGGAAGGTCTCCCATTGTCTGATTAATTCCTTCAATGCCCATCAGATGGATCCTTTCAGACTTTACACGGACCATGGGGTGTACCTTGAGAAACACTGCAATAGGACAATTACCCAATCTACTATAAATGTTAGCTTCTAATACAACTAACTGCTTTTGAGAAGGATAAAAAATATGAACAGGCCCAGGGAGCTTATAAGCTAGTAGGCATTCAATAAATATTTAGAGAAATCACGTATTGGAGATCAAAGGAATGTAAATGACTAGTATTTTTGGAAAGAATGAAAATGTTTTCATTATGTGCAGTATTTCATGTGCAGTACTGAGAATAAATACAATCCTTTCAACACTCTGGTCTCAAGATTTATTTTACTGTATCTAAAACCCAGCGACCTGTATCAGTAAGTCATTAACACGTGCAAGATAAACTGCAATGGGAATAGCATCTTGGAGACCAGGTATGAGTCTGCAGTAATAAAACAGGCCCGAAATCTGGGTTTCCAGTCAATTCGGCAACATGTGTGGATAAGCATGAACCATAAATCTATAATATGCTCAGGTTTCCAGTCAATTCAGCAACATGTGTGGATAAGCATGAACCATAAATCTATAATATGCTCAAGGCTTGGGAATACATGCATCAGTTAATACGTGGAAGTAGCTGTAAAACACTGAAATTTGATCCAGACCTTTACGTCTTGTACACCTGCTATGAAAATATCTACAGTAAGAGAAAATCAGATCCAGTGAATAATTCACAACACAAATTTTCTCGTGTGGGTGGGAGGTAATCGGTGTTTGCCTTTGTCTCGTTTTATTTGCGGAAATCCACAGCTATAACACAGACTCCTTTCTAAAATGGCAAACTAAAGATTCTAAGCTAGCAACAGGCAACTGCAGAGCTGATATAAATTTGCTGGTTGCCTATAGTACTACCAAAACATACGGCGGGCTATAGGAAACTCTTTTCTTTGTCGTTGCCTTTCTTTTTCTTTTCTCGGGGCAGGCTGTAAACAGATGGTAAATCATGCAACACCATGGAACCTGAGAAATAATGCAAGGATACTTTTAGAATCATCTATCAGAATATGCAAGTTTTGCTTTTCTACCCAAAACTGTTGGACCTGTATCCCTGACCTTGGTGCCTATGACCTCATCTATGTTTTTTTTTTTTTCTCCAGAGAACCTTGAAGATCAGAGGACCGCGGAATGAGAGCAGGAGCCTGAAGAATGGGTGTATTAATCATGTTTTTAGACTTTCTGTATCTTGTGATGTTTTGACACTTGGGGGGACCTTAAGGACGCAGAGGAGAATGCTAGCTAATTCCTAAAGATAATATCTGACTTCTGATCACAACTTTCCTGTGCAAACCCATCAATCCTGAGTCCATATCCCCTAAGCATCTCCTTTATCTAACTCTCACACACCAAGCCAATATTCCTCTTCCCTAAATCATCTTATGGCCAGGTACCAGGCAACTAGAGACCTCCCTTATAATCCAAATGCCAAGGGAATTATTCAAGCTAGCCAATCTTAGCTGTTGACTCTGCCTTACTTTACCTTTTCTGCAGAAACCCCAACAAAGTCATTGGCCTAGGCTTTCCTCTTGCTCCTTTCTGCCTCCTGACCAAACCTGGTGCTTCTCTGGTGGCCCTGCATGACATGGCATGCCCCCTCTGAGGAACTGTAAGTAATAAATTCTTCTTTCAATGGTATTGGCTTCTCCATGTTGTCACTCAGTCACCTCCACAAACTGGAATCCCATGGATACAAATGAGACCATGGCCTTTCATAGTCATTTTTTGGGACATGCTTGCCTGGCCTCAAGTCTGGCTTAGAAATGATCTACTTTCTTTCTTTCTTTTAAGATTTCATTTATTTATTTATTTGAGAAAGAGCATGAGTGGGTGAAGGGCAGAGGGAGAAGCAGGCTCCCCGCTGAGCAGGGAGGCCGATGCAGGGCTCAATCCCGGGACTCTGGGATCATGACCTGAGCCGAAGGCAGACGCTTAACCGACTGAGCCACCCAGGTGTCCCTAGAAATGATCTACTTTCATCAAGACATCACAAGTGACTATAACACAAAGCGCAGGATGGGAGCCAGGCACTCTCTTCATCTCTGCCTATATCCATGATGATGCATGGGGAAGCACACTCTCTTACTGACTTTCTATCATGGCACCAAAGTCCAGAAAGCTTGTGTGACCTACTGAAAAAAATAGGAATGCAGGTCTGTAGAGAAAGGGAAAAAGTAGAGCCCTGCTCTCCTGATTCCTCCTTTGGAGCAACCAGAATAACACCACCAATGATGATGATAGCTGTGAACATGTATTCACTGAGTGCCTGGCTCTGTGCCCAGTGTTTTACATGCACCATCTCATTGAACCTTCACAACAAGGCTATGAGGTAAGTGTTATCATTATCCCATTTTAGAGATGAGAACTTAGAGATGAAGATCACTGGTCCAAGGGCACATATCTGGTAACTGGTGACCTGGGACCAGACAAACCAACTCTAAACCATAGCCCAGGCTCTAAACCCCTACTCTGTACTATATCTGTCAAGGCTGAACGAGGTTCCATCTCCCCCATGACACAGAATTCAAGAGCACAATTCTTTTTGTGAATGAAACATCAGTCTGAAAACCTCAACCGCTGGTTGGCATCTCCAACTGACTGGTGGATGGTGCCATATTGCCTTCCAAACCAAACATACTTTTGAGAGATATTCACAAGCAGGGCCAGCTCCGGCAACATTGTGAAATAGGCAACGCTCTTGATTTGTGGTGATTGCTTTTCCTAGAATTCAGTGCTCTCACAATCATTGCAGATGAACCAGATGATTCCACTCCCAACATTGTCTTCTGTGGTCTGTGCCTTAGGCTCCAAATTATTTCCTTGTATCTCTAAACCCATCAGAATTCCCATTCCCTTTTTTTGAAATCCATCAAAGGTTCTAGATTCAAATGGACCTGGGTTCTAATTCTAGCTGTATAGCTTTTAGCTGTGTGGCCTCAATCTCCACTTTCCTCATCTATAAAACTGCCATGGTAGCATGGACTTCCTCCGCTTTTTTTATAAAGATAAAAATGATACATCATATGTGCTGTGCCAAGATCAATTTTTATCATGTCATTGATGCTCTATAATGATAGTTCAGTCATGAGGAATAGTTCCCCAACTTTCATATGTATTATTTCAATATAAAGTAATAACATTGGTTTCTAGAGCCACAAAAGCATCAGCCTCTTTACAGGGTAGACAAATTTCACAAAGATGGCTTAATAAGCCAGCCATAAAAGTAAGCACTGACCTAGCATATCTGCTAGGAATTCAAAAGAAATACAGGGAGTTCTGATAAAACCAGACAATGGAATAAATGAAAATTAAGCAATGGATCTAAGAAGAGAATGCAGTCTATTTTGCAATTTTGCCAAATGTCCACAGCTCTCATGTCATAAAACTCTAGAAAGAATGTTTTTAAATACATTCAGGAGAACTGATACAGGGAAAAAGCAGGAAGGCAAGCATCATAAGACAGAAGTCTTCATCTCTGCTCTGCCACTTGTTGGCCATGTGATCTTGGATATGTCACTTGATCTCTACAGATGTTAATTTCCTTCTCTGTAAAATGAGAGTGTTGGACCAGATAGTCCTGGAGATTTCTTTCAGTTGTACCATTCTATGAGGTGATGAGTCTGACTTTACCATTGTCCCTCCCCTTGTTCTCTGGAGATACTGTTACCACATTAATTGCTATTGCCCCCAAATAACATCACATAGCAGAGTCCAGTCATGCAGAGGAATTCCATGCACTGTGACTGTGAATTCTAATCCCTCTTGGGTCACACCATCATTGAATGACCTTGGGTAAGGCATGTAACTTCAGCTAACTGCCTCAGATTCCTCACCAGACAAAAACCTTAAGGGATTTACAGGATAAATTTCCCACTCCTTGCACTCCACAAGCTGCCCTCCAAATGCCTTTACAATACTCACCTTGGGACCACACCTGACAAATCATGAAATTGGGCTGTTTCCCTGAATAATTTTCAATCATGGTATGTCCCCACTTCCAACACAGAAGACTATTTCTCCCTATTCAAACCGTAACCATCTTTCAAGGGAGGTTAAATTTAGATAAAAACTTAAAAGACTGAAAAATTGGTCAAATTTGTGATAAACTCAAGGCTAGGAAGGAGAGCTAATTTACATTATACAAAATAACCACCATGATTTCAATAGGCTGAAATAGAGAGAGGAAACCAAAGAGATTTAATGCCTACTTTCAGCAAATATTTTTGAGCAGATGTGTCTTAGAATAGGATTGGTGCTATAATCCCTGCCCTAAATGTAATGGACAAGAAGTTCAATATTTCTTTAATAATAATAAAATAATGATTGCCATTTATTGTGCAAATACTATATTTTAGGGATTATGCCAAGGGCATTACACACCACGTCCATTAGAATGTTTTCAGGCATAAGTTAGAGTACCCAATTAAAAGAGCTTAAGCAGTAGGAGTTTTCTCTTATAGCCATTGTTAGTGAAGTGGCTGCTTCCAGGTTTAGCTGATTAAGCAGCATAACAACATCATGGAAGATCCATCCTCCAACTCTGCCATTCTTGGCAGAGTGGGCAACATCTCTCCTTGTGGTTGCACAATGGCTACAATGATTTCAGGGGCCACTCCACATATAGAAAAATGCACCTCCTATGTCTTTCTATTGTTTAGGGAAACCCTACCCAGAAGGTCCCTACAATTTCCCTCACATCTTATTGTCTAGGATGAAATCACTTACCCATACCTAAATCAAAGGCAAGGGGAATGAGGCTGCCAATACCATCTTAGAAAAGTCATAATTCACCCCTGGCTCACCTTCCTCGAACACATGGAATAGTGTGACCACCTTCCCAAACAAACCTTTCCACAGGCAAAGAGAAGGATTGGGCTGGGAAATGGCAATTATATAGATAATCAACAGTGTTTGTTATGCATACATTATCATTTTTTTTAAAGATTTTATTTATTTATTTGACAGAGAGAGACACAGCGAGAGCAGGAACACAAGCAGGGGGAGTGGGAGAGGGAGAAGCAGGCCTCCTGCTGAGCAGGGAGCCCGATGTGGGACTCGATCCCAGGACCCTGGGATCATGACCTGAGCCGAAGGCAGACGCTTAACGACTGAGCCACCCAGGCGCCCATACATTATCATTTTAATAAATCATCTTCTAATGAGTTATTATGTTTATTTTATAGATGATAAACTAAGGCTCAGAGAAGTCAAGTAAGTAAATTGCCGACAGTCACAAAGCTAGAAGTTGGGAATCCTGTGTTCTTAATCACCATATTGGTGGTTCTGAAATGTCAACGTATGGAAAACATCAAGAGAGTTAGTGAAAATGAGGATTTCTGGACTCCACACCCAGAGATTCTGATCCAGTTGTCTAGGGTAGGAGCCCTCATTCTTTATTTTTAATAATCTCAGTTAATTTGATACAGGGGATCTATGAGCCACATTTTGAGAGAGAGAGAGAGGGAGAGAGAGAGAGAACGTGATTAGCTATCACTTAGGCAGAGGTCTGATTTTTTTAAAAAGCCCTGATTTTCTGGAAGCCCCAGACCCACCATCAAACAAAAGCTATTGTCTACACAGGCCAGGCTCTATCTGATGTCTTTGTCTGGCTCACTAATTTAAGATGGATGTAAATAAAACAGGAGGGGAACAAGGTTCAAGAGGAACTTCTAAAAGTTCGGTCTTTTAAGTAGCCACTGAGGAAAATGGGAAGGTTTAGAGTGGAGGATAGTTGACTCTTTGGCTTAGAGGAGAGAGGAAGCCGTCATAAACCCTCAAATATAGGCTAGGCTGTCACATGTAAAGGATGCTCAGAGGTAGAATCAATGATCAGAAATCATGAAGAGGCTCATTTTGCTTTATTATAAGAAAGAACAGTCTAATAATTAACACTGTGCAACAATGCAAAGGACTCTGCCTCATTCAAGCAGAGGTTGGCTGACCCATGTCTGACACAGATATTGTAGAAGGGATTCCTCAATTGAAAGAAAGGCTAAGCAGATGGCTCCTAAGACAGACTGTTGTCCTCTGATCTCATTCTCTGCAACTGACTTGTGTTAGATTTTTACTATAGTCATTTCTGTTGAACACATTGGAGTGCAATTTAACTTCTATTTTAATTTTGTTGATATTTGTTTTATTGATATAATTAATATAGAATTATTGTATTAACACAACATATTAATAGTAATATATTGGTTCATAAATATATTAATAAAACTTCTATTTTAAATTTCTATTTCAGTTTCTAAATGTGTCATTTATTTAAAATTTTAAATTGTTTAAAATGAAAAAAATTAAATTTATAAATGTCCTGTTTTCCCAAGTTGATGAGATATGTTTGGTCCTTCTTTGTGTCTTTATGGCATCTAACTCATAACCATGCTTATCATAGGTACTTAATACAGAGTTGGCAAATGAAAAAGGATGGCCTAGAATGGCAGGTGAGCACATCCAGATATAACACTGCACAAGATGAGTAGTGAGTAACTTTTAATATTTCTGCCCTTCTTACTCTTTGGGCACTGAGCATTGAGGTTATATTTGCAATATGTATCCTCCTCTCTAACCATCATTGATTGGGCCAGAAGAAGAACACATGCTGATAATTTCTTAAAAGGTGGGTATACTTTTAAAATGCAAACTCAGAAGCATGTTCTACTGAAAAAGAATGAAGCCAGTGAGAGACAAAGAGTGAGCTCCCTGGCTTCTCAACTCCTGGATCCCAAGTTCTTCCTGAGGGTCAAGTTTCAATGCGGCCTTGGTCTCTGTGAGAAACTTCTGTGTCTTCATAAAATTCCTTCTTTCTTTTCCTTTTTTCCTTCCCTCCCTCTCTCTTTTACCTCCTTTTTTCTTTCTAACTGTACAGAAGTTTAACTGGTTTTTGTTCATTTCAGCCAGAATCTCGAATCCAAATAAATTTGTCTCCAGCCTTGCTGTTGAGGTGACTGATGACAATACCCCATGTTCTGACAATTCCAGGAAAGCTGAGAATTTAGAGAGCTCAGATAAAGAGAGAACACCTGCATGCTGCCAAATAGTTTGGAGAGTTTGAGATCAGCACTACTTCAGGCTGATTTCCTTACCACTCCAACCTTGAATCTGCAGGGACACCAAAGCTCCTATGAAGACCTCACTGCCAGACCACAAACATCCTTAGAGTACAAATCCTTCCCCCCGACCTCTCCCCCCCACCCAACAACAGGAATGATGAGATAGGAAACAACCTCTAGTACAATGAGGCAAGACCACTCAAATGAAAGATGGGAATATTTGGGGGTATCGGTAGTGCCCTTGTGGCACAAAGAGTTTCTCCATGCAACATTTTCGGGTCTGCCTAAGGCAATATATCTGTAAGGTAAAAACAGCTTTTCAAAATCACCTTTATCAGTGAGTACTCACGTGAACTTCATACTTTGGTTTTGTGGCAAAACTGTTTCCCAATATGCATGTGTTTTCCTCACTTTGTACCCCATGGCTATTAGGCAGAACATGTTGATGTCACGTTGACATAGTCACTGAAAAACAGTGCCTGAACGAATCCAGATGACACTCTTCCAAAACCCCCAGTTTCAGTGTGAACGGAAAAGCAGCACTGGCTGTACATGAGGGGCCGTGGGAGATGGGCAGGAGCAGAGTAGGCAGGGAGATCGTTGAGAATTTTTATGTTTTTCTCTCCTGCAGCGATGATCTCTCTTATGTTGGCCAAAGTTAGCCAGTCATGAACACATGGGTGCTAAGGAAGACCTGCTGCTTTCTGGCTTTCTTATTCCTTGGTCTTACTTAAAGCCCAAGACACTTGGAGACCTTCTCCCATGGGTCCTTTGCATCCTCCTTGCCGCTTTTTGATTTTTTTTTCCAGGTGTAGTCCCACCTGTGCTCAGTCTTCTCGGGTTCCCTTAGGAAAGGAATCACAGCTCAATGATTTTCACATTGTAGACTGAAATCTCCCTGCTGCCCAGGGCTTAAGAAACAACATTTTCAGTGTGTCTTGGCAGTGATTGTCCCTACTCCTATAAAATGACTCCTCATTACTGCCTTGTGGATGCTGAACTGGTTGCATAGGTGCTTTTACCATGAACACTTCTCATCAAATTTGGCCTAAGAAGTTGAGCTGGCTTCCCTTGATCTACTTTCTTAGTTAAGTGAATTCAGATTTTATCGCTGACGTGGTCTTTATAAAATATTTTTTTAAACCCTAGAATCCTGTCAAGGTATATGCACTGTGGTGGTATCATGTTTGAAAATTTTCTATTTCCATTCTTCTTTTTATCAGCTGGCATTCTTTTGTTTTCTTTTCCCCCATTACCATCATTATTCTTTTAGATGCTCAAATTGACCCAAATTGGTCCAAAGGGAGCCAGTATAATCTAGTTTCTGTATCATTTTGATATTGTCCCACTGGTCTTTGAGCACTTATTTTCTAGCACAAGTTAATCTAGGCCACCTTGTACTTTTTTTTCTGTCTCAGACCCTAGAATCAACTATTTCTCCAAGGAGCCCTGTTCTTTTCAATGAAGAATGATATTTAGAAACCAAGATCTATCTCCTAGGTGTGCTCATTGCTAGTGGGATGTAATGTATACAGACCTTTCAGTACACAGAACTAAGGAATATATTTGTTCAAGAAATCATGAGTTTTAACTGATACCTCCAATTCAAATCCAATATCATACAAATCTTCCTCTCTTTCTCCTATTTTATATTTTTATCTTCTCCCACATTGAGAACCTCAGTTTCTAAAAAGTTTAAGATATTTTCTCATTTGCTATATGCTTCAATACGCTCAAAATAATCTCAATATTATTTACCAATACCACCACAAATAAATCTAAGTAAAATGAAATATTTTTTAAAGTTCTTTCTGTTCAAAGAATATTTTCTACAAAAGTATATTAACAATGTGCCTGAATTAATTCCTTTTTTTTCTGTTATACTTGAGATATCATTTGATATGCAGTTAAGTTCATTTGTTTCTGTTTATATTCAGTTTTAATGCTTGCCCTATTTATTCTTTGGAATTAGCTTTATTTTTTAAATGTGTAGTTTTTACATGGTTCAAAAGTCAAAACTGTATAAAAATATAAACTCAGAGGAATCTTATTCCCATTCCTATCCTTTCTACCCCAGTTGCCTCCAACCCTCTTAGGTGGCTATTTTTATGAATTTATAGATTATCCTTAATACTTTTATTTTTGCAAATCTCTCTCTTTTATTATTACTTTTTATTTTGATATTTAAGAAGGTTTCTATTTTTACTGTGGTGGTTACCTTTATACTACTACTTTGTATTTTTTAATGGTCATAATTCCCCTTTTCCTTACATGGGCTTCTAAAATTGGTTTAGATCTTTAACTAGTATCTTTTGACTCCACTTATTACCTACATGCCAATCAGTAGTTTTATGTTACTTCCCTTTCTCCCTTTCCCTTCTCCAATATTTTCAGTTGTGCTATTTCTAATTTAGAAAAATGTGCAATATTTACAGGCTATTCTTCCAACTTTGTTCCCGTCTTTGTTCCAATCTTAGACCTCGAGTTAAATATAGTCAGTGCTCATCAGCAGCAGTTTTGTTGCTATTTCCTCAATCATCTCCTAGTGGGATGCAGTTCATCATCTAGCAGACTACTTGGGATGAGATTATGATTACATATACTCTGATTTCTTGCATGTTTCAAACTCTTTGCCTATAATCTTGATATTTAACGGACAGTGGGGCTAGATAACACAGGCTTGTTTTTAAAAGTGGGAATGGAAACATTTCAAGAAATCAACAACCAAAGATTAATTAAGTAAATAAGTTATGCTCCGTTAAATAATGGAACCCCGGTGCACCCAGCCCGCTTACATGCTACCACTGCTGTGGAAAAGTAGGAAACAACAAATAAACCTGGAATGGCCAGATTTGTTTTTAAAGTACAAGGGTGCTGTAAGTGTGGGTATGATGTATGCTTAGCAAAAAGCATGTCAGAGATACATTCAAAAATTAGCAGTGATTTTTCTCTGATTGGTAGAATTACTGGTGATTTTTAGATCCTTCTTTGTGCTTTTTTTTTAAATTGTTCCAGTTGTACCACTTGTGGGATTGGAGAGAATACATTTTTTTTTTTTAAAGCAAGGCAAAGTTCTAAAGTTTTTAAGGTTTATTTTTAATGTGTTGGTTTTAATCGATACCACAAACCACGGGATACCAAAGAAAGGGCAGCATGATCTAATTAGCAAGCTCAGGACAGTCTAGACGGGTCTCAGGGCTCTGCCTGTGCTAGGTACTTAATCAGTGTTGGCTGGTGATTAAGAAAACTAAAATCAGTTGGTTCTGAGCAGAGCCATTTGGGGCAGTAGTCTTAATGTGTCTGAGTCAAGCCCCTGCCTCCCAGGATTGTGAGGAGGATGAAATGAAGTGGGATATATGTAACATTCTCAGTCTGCTGTCTGGCATATCGTTCTCCTATCACTTCATCTAGGAGGGAAATATAGATTATTAGTACCTTGTTCTCCATACTAATGGGGATGTATTCAGATTTACTTACTCTGAAGAATATCAAAACAAAATGGACAGATAGCCAGTATATATAAATATATTAAAAAAAAAAAAAAGCTCAAGGCAGCCAATGAGAGTGTTACAGAGAAACTCAGAGAGGAAGAGAAAGCTCAGAGAGCATACATAGAGCAAAAAGCAAGCTAGAAACTCCTTAGAAATCATTAGAAATTGCAGTAGTTAGGGCTTTTAAGTTAGAGTGGAGGAAACCTGTGTCCCTAAATCATAACCGTGTTGTTATAATAAAAGAAGTAAATGGAGTATACACCTGCTTTGTTAAGTAATCATTACAGGATAGTGAACTCATCACAGGTCTTCCAACCGCTTCCCCCAGTGGAGCTGACCAAGAACAGCACCCCAGAGCAATTGAGTCAGAATCCGAATGTGAAATGCCAGGCCTAAAAGCTTCTTTAAAACATCTCTTTAAGCGATTATGATGATTATTAGCTGGGTTTAGGAGCCACTGGCCTATATACATGGGACCACCCTCCATTCCATCTACCAGGACAGTCCCAGAGTAAATATTATAGGAGTCCCCTTCTGGTACAAAAATCTCTCAAGAGGTAAACGTTATGTGCTCTCCTACCTGGACCTCAGCCTCTTGAAGGCACTCTTGGTGAAGGCGGATTCACCCCTATAGGGATGGCCTTGTCCTGTAAGACATTGGAAGCATGTAAGAAGATAAGATTTAGAGAAAAAAAACACCCCTTGAACTTAAATTCACATTACTATGCTGACCAACAGCAGATTCTCCCTGAGAGTGGAAATTGATGAGTGAAGAAGACAAAGGCATATACTTTAGTGGGAAAGGAGAATGGAAAACCTGAGCATACAAAGACAATTCCTTCTGCTGCTTCATCATTTGGTCCAAGTCAATCAAGAAAGTCAGAAATAAATAAGGATTTGACTTTATTGGATGGTTATTTAAGAGCTTTTACTCATTTCTTCTTTACCTATTTTTGGTCCCCAGTTTCTAGAAGAGTCAAAATAAGAAAAATCATCTGACCGTGATGTAACATTGCATTTCAACTGCTGAAAAACCAATCAATACTCCCCGTTGGGTTAATGTGTCATCCAATTTTGAGGGTTGTTATCTTGTTCTGGTTTAATCCTGATCTGTTCTTTGTAAATAAGGACATGCAAAGTTAAAGGTAGAAACTTGAGTGTTCTTCAAAGCATTCACATTATAAAAATTTAAGAGAAAATATTTTAGGTCACAATCCTCAGTACACTGAGTACACTCCGTGCTCTCCAGCATCCCCCATTATCTCTGCCATCACATCCCTGGGATAGCCACCTCCCTTCAGCCCCAGACAGCTCACCTTGCCCATACACTGTGGATATTTTCATCCTTCCTGTCTTGGCTTCTCCTATTTCTAATAGGGGCCTTTTCCATAGGAAGGATTTTTAGTTACTTGACTCCCCAATTAATATTCAAGTTACCCAAGTTACACATTTAAAAACCTGGGTTTCATTGCTTTCAGTTCAAACTACAACTCTATTTATAAAACTAGTAAAATAAGAAAATCATTTTCAAGTGTTTTTCTAAGTTTCCAGAAACTCCTGTTGACAGATTAAACTGCTCAAATAACCAGTTTCATCTACACATTTAATAAATTAAATCTTAATTTTAAACTGCATTTATAAAAGTAACGTACTCAAATTTATTTTTATGTGCTTCCAATGTCTTAGAGGACAAATTTACAACCATAACAAGCAAAAACTTCCCTAGCTACACTGTGGTGAGCACAGCATAATGTACAGAGACTTTGACTCACTACATCTTACATCTGAAACTAATGTTACATCTGAAACTATACTCAAATTAAAAAATTAAAAATAAAGAAAAAAAATTCCCAGCATTTAAGCTCTCTTATTGCAACTATAATCAAATAAATGTTAAAAAAAATCATAGAGTCCTCTAAAGCATTCCAGTTCTGTTGTTTATAAACTGAATCAACATCTTATACCTTTCAAGTTAGAATCTCAAGATTACAATGTTACCCATTTTATATTGAAATCACAAAGGCAATCTTTTAGGGTCAGAATTTGTTACATTCTCTTGAAATAGCAAACATACTGGTCCTTTTTAGAGAAGCTTAATTTGGGTAGATGGAATTCAGCAACCCCCTAGCCTAGGCTGGATTCAACTAATCTCTTTACTGCCTGATTGAACTCTGCATTCCTTTCATATTCTTTGTGTCCAGCTCTATTCCCAAAAGCCCCCAACTGTCTCAAAACCATCAGCCTTTCTTTATTTAGTTCAAAATTTGACCAAATCATAGATTCTCCTTAAGGTTGATGTGCTAAGCCTAAAAATCCCTTTGAAATGCACATATACTAACTTGGATGGAAATCATACCACTGTTTTCATCCTTCCCACCACCACCACCACCACCACCACACACACGATGGCTCAGATTACTCAAGGAGGGGCACAATGAGGAAGGCTATTATGCAATGCACTTCAATGTCTCCTAAAAACATTTTCTGTTGATATTTGTTTAGAATGCCCTGTGGAAAGAACACAGGCCTTTTTGTAAGCAGTTTTTGAAAGGCTTGTCTCCAAGGCGGTTACAAACTCAAGACATTGCTAGGAGAAAGTCTGTTGTAGACCGTTAGAGCTGGAAGGGGTCTGATGGGTCACTGGGCCCAACCCCATACTGTACAAAAAAGAAAACTGAGCTCTGAAGAGAGGGGACAAAGGAGGGAGAAATGCCTTTACTGAATATCTTCTATGTTCCGGGCACTGTGCAAGTCAACCTTCAATTAAGATGCATAGAGTGGCCCTTAACAATCCTTTCCCACTCACTTTCCCCCTCGGACAGAAGCAGCGCTGCCATGCTCCTCAAGTTCACCCATCTCCCGGCCCTGCATCCTTAACACATAGCTCGGCCTTCCCTTCCATTCAGTCAGTGGAAGTAATCTTCCATTTGCAATTTTGAATTTCTAACCCAGCCTCACATGTACCCAAATAACTTGTGATCAGAAGCCCAATTTTGATGGACTGAGAGGTAAAAAAAGAGATGAATAACTAGGGACTCTCCCCAGAAGTTTGGAGAAGGGAAGGAGTGAGACTGGACAGAGCTGCAGTATGGGGACAGGGCCAAGGGGAGACTGGAGAATGGAGAGAGGAGAGCATATTCACAGGGAGATAGGAAGAGGGTGAGCATGTAGGGTGTGCAGGAAATGATGGACAGAGCAGGAGCCCAGAGAAGGGGGATGGGGGCATAGGTTGAATTATTAATTGGAGGAAGGAAGGATACTTCGTTCTCCAAAGCAGGAGGAAAGAAGAGGGGATGGCCATACATACTGTTAAGGATGTTAATGCGAAAACAGTTCAGACAATTGCCCAAGGGTATGGGTTAAGTGGGGATGAAGGCTAAGCCAGGCCAGGGATACAGACTGGGTGGGCATGGAAGAATCTAAGCTCTGGACATCTCCATGAACTAACTAATGCGAGTGAGGGCATGAATGAGCTAGAAGGACACTGGAGTTTGAGATTTGGGGTTGGGGCAGTCCCGAGTGATGACACAGCAGGGCAGGACTACTGAAAGGCCAGCATGCCAAAGTAGAGGCCAAGTAAATAACACTGGGCTTCAAGCCAAGGGTAGAATGGTAGCCAGGCAACAGCTTTGGAGAGCAAGGGAGACACTGATTCCCAACTCCCAGCCTGAGGGGCAGAAGAGAGGGCAGGAGAGAGTGAGCCCCCTGCCTTTGAGCAGGATAAAAGGGAAGCAGGGAGCTCAGAAGAGACTGTCTCAGTTGATGGCAGAAAACAGAAAAACATTTAGTAGAAATGTTAAGGATATAGGGATTCTGCTTATCACGGAACAGAGTTTCAGAGGGCATGGTAGAAAGGTGAAGGGAGAGAGGAAGCGGGGAGAGAAAGAAAGCATTCTGGCATGATCTAAATAACAGGATAAAAACTAAGGAGATCTGTGTCCAAGGCGGCAGCTAAGCATGACAGGAACAGGAAGCAAAGAGACCTTGGGCCTCAGCTTAATAGCCACGTGATCTGAGGTGAGGTACTTGCTCTCTCTGTGCCTCAGTTTCATCATTGTAAGTGAGGATAATGCTCGCACATACCTCATCAGTTCGTTGCTATGAGAAATACATTAATACACGTACTTAGAAAATTGATCAGCGGGCACCTGGGTGGCTCAGATGGTTAAGCTTCTGCCTTCGGCTCAGGTCATGATCCCAGGGTCCTGGGATCGAGTCCCGCATCGGGCTCCCTGCTCCCTGGGAGCCTGCTTCTCCCTCTGCCTCTCTCTCTCTGTCTCTTATGAATAAATAAATAAAATCTTTAAAAAAAAAAAAGAAAGAAAATTGAACAGCATATAGTTATAGAAAAAGCATTAGCTTTAGAAGGAAAGATTCCTACTCCACACTTGCCCTCAAGTGACAGACCTCTGGGTATACCAAACCCTGAATAACACATCTCTACTTCCTACCACTTACATGAAGCAAAAACCCAGCATGCAAAAAAAAAAGTCTGTCAGAGTCGCTGATAAGTTTCAAATTCTTGCAAACCTATCTATGATAATTAATCATTATCTGTCTTTTTTGGGGGGATTTATTTATTTATTTGAGAGAGAGAGAGAGAGGAAGGAGGGCAGAGGGAGAGAATCCCAAGCAGACTCCTGGCTGAGCATGGAGCCCAATGCAGGGCTCCATCCCACAACCATGAAATCATGACCTGAGCTGAAATCAGAGGCCTAACCAACTGAGCCACCCAGGCGCCCCTTATCTGTCCCTTGAAAGGAAGAAGAGATGAAAACATTGCTTAAGGACACTAAGAATCTAGAGTTACAAATGTCTAAGATGGAGAGTCAATAGTCATCTAGTATATAACTCAACAACAACAACAAAATTAAGTAACCCCTGTTAAAAAATGGGCAAAGGACTTCGATAGACATGTTTCCAAAGATGATATACAAACGGCCATAAGCAAATGAAAAGATGCTCCACATCAGTAATCATCAGAGAAATGCAAATCACAATCACAAGGGGTTACAGCCTCCTGCCCCTTAAGCTGGCTCCTAACATAACCAAAACAGGAAGTGGTGGTGGTGAGGGTGCAGAGAAACTGGAACTCGCCTGCGCTGCCAGTGGGAACGTAACCTGGCGCAGCCACGGGAAGGAAAGGTAGGGCGGTTCCTCAAAAAATTAAGAAGAGACCTACCATGTGATCCAGCAATCCTACTTTTTTTTTTTTTAAGATTTTATTTATTTCACAGAGACACAGCGAGAGCGGGAACACAAGCAGGGGGAGGGGGAGAGGGAGAAGCAGGCTTCCCGCGGAGCAGGGAGCCCGACGCGGGGCTCGATCCCAGGACCCTGGGATCACGACCTGAGCCGAAGGAAGACGCTTAACCAACTGAGCCACCCAGGCATCCCAGGGAGTTGTTGTTTAATGGGTATAGTTTCAGTTTTGCCAGATGAAAAATCTGTTTCACAATGATGTAAATATACTTAACACTACGGAACTGCACACTTAAAAATGGTTACGATGGTACATTTTATGTTGTTTTTTTACCACAATAAAAAAAAAAGCGGGGAAAAAAAAGTCATCTCGTATCTCCCCTCTCCCCACCCCGCTTTACTAAATGAATAAAATGAAGCCCAGAGAAGGGACCCGAATCACCCACAGTCACAAAGCTCAGGGAGCAGAATAAGGACCAGAACCCAGGACTCTGACACCAGCTGTGAGGTCCCTGCTGTTCCACTGTGCCCTCCGTGCGAGGTGCTGAGGTAGTGGAAAGATGGCATACTTGATTTATTAGTAGTGACAGTGACATTCCACTGAACCTGAAAAGGATAAAGATTCTACTCGGTGCATATAAATGCTCATCTGCCTGTGCCCTTTCTCCAAATCTCATCACGATTATTCAAACCAGCAGGTCTGAGACGCCATGCTGGAAATCTTAAGATATTCACAGCTTCTCTCACCAGTCTGCGGCAGACCCAAAAGCCGATGAGAGCAGCTTTTCGGTTCCTGGGCTGTCCCCCTGTAATTTAGAAGTCCAGACAGTTACTCTGGAAAACAGGAAGAAAAGCTCAGGGGCCCACTTAAAAACAAGCTCAGTGTGGGGTCTCCAATGTCGTGGAGGGAAGCTACTAGTTAGAACGTGCTACTTTGAAATGGGGTCACTCACTCCTGTCTGGACTCAGAGAGGAAGTCTTTTGCCCATTTAGGAGTTTTCCTTTAGCTCTTTATCCCAAATTCCATAAAGGAGACAATAGGAAAAGCTGGTTCCAGCTCCAGATGCAGAGATGAAAACCAGAGCTTTCTCTCTCTCTCTCTCTCTCTCTTTTTTTTTAAGGGTGATGTCAATAGGTTGCCTTCTGTTTAATATCAGAAATTTCTATTGTTTCCATGGAAACAATGAGTATGGCTGAGAATCTCCATAGGGCGTGGCTTGGTGATTCCCGAAATCTCTGAAGGTTTAAAAGCGATCAGAGCTGAAGGCAAAGACCTCCCTCCCCTTTGCTCCACTGGTCTCCTTGACACACAAACATCTCATACATACAACACCCCTCTGAGCTCTGAAGGTGTTAGGAAAATCGTTCTTGCATCAGTATATCCCGTGATGAAGAACTAAATAAAACATTTTGGCAAGGACATTTCTAAAGATCTTTCCACTGCAGAAATATTTTCGTTTTGTTTTGTTTTGTTTTGTTTTCAGCAACCTACCAGAGGCTGAACCAGGATGCCTATAAAAAGCCTTCTGTGTTCCCCTAAGCCCTCTTAATGAATTGTCGGGGAGGATGGAATAAGATGGGGTTCCGAGAGCCGGAGCCCGTGCCAGATGCCGGGGCTGCCAGCCTGGCTCCGCGCACTGGTGGTGGCGCTGAACGGCCCGCTCCCCCGCTCCTCGAATTGCTGTGGTCTCTGCCCGTGCTCCTTAAGGCAGTTGGCTGCGCTCCTGGCTTGTCTCGCCCGTGTCTGCTAGTTATCGAACAAAGGGTGGAATTACTCCCATGCCCAGCTTCCCAGATGCTCACAAGCACGGAGCCAAGGATCAGCTGAGAGAGAAGGGAGAACTGAGCTGAGAAGCACCAATGACAAGACTTGGTCACGGCTGAGCAGTGATCGTTCCTGCCACAAGACACACCTGTCGTGTAACAGCCAATGAGTCATTCAGGAAGCATCACGTGCCTTCCATTTAGAGCTGACCCTGGGCAGCAAGGACTTTCTTGAGATGGCGCCAAGCCTGAAAGCGGGGAGAAGAGGCTGGGTCCTCTGCAGCACCTCCCCCTGTTGCTCAGACAGGAGAAGTCAGGAGGCAGACAGGCTTTGCTCCCTCTAGGTGTGCCCCCTCCTCCCCCTCTTTCCTCCACTACATGTATTTTCCCCCAAATCCAAGGACAGTCTTCACAGCCTGAAATTCCAGAGGAGCTGGCCTCCTGGTCAGACCTTCCTCCCGAAGTGAAGGCTGGTGTAGTGCTTTCTGTAAGCTGAATGATGTCCCGCTCTTGGTTCATGGCTAGCTTTTGCAAACCAAAAGGACCCGCAGAGTCGATGTGCATACAGCCCCTGGAAACAGAAACACAAATTTCTTACAACCACCCAAATGCCCAGGGGCCATTAGATTATGGAGACGACTCTAGCCTCTAGCCGTTCTGCCTTCAGGAGCTAATTCCAGAAAATTTAAAAGACAATTCCTAACCACCATGTCCCAGGAAGCCAGGATACACTATCCAAAGAAGGCTATCAAAATATGGACCCCAGAGAGCAACCAGATCTCAGGCTTAAGGAGCATAGGGGCATTAGAGGAAGGAAAGGACCAAGAATATTCCTAGTTAGCACAGAAAAAGCCAAAACTATTGACTGGGGGAATGGGAGAGGCAGAAAATGGGTAGATGTTTTGACGGATACAGGGAGGAAATATGTGTTTAAGGGCTAGAGAGAGAACACATACAACACTGAGTGAGGGTATTTAATTTTTTTCCTGACTGCTCCTTTGGAAGGCAGGGAAAGGAATTGCATCCATAAATACGTCATCCTCTATAAAGATGAGGTTGAAAGAAACAAACCTGGTCCCTGCATCAAGACATTTCTTTTTTATAAAGCTGTATAATGGCTCGTGTAAGTAAGGAGAAGCCGCGTAGCATTACAATCAGTACTGACTTGGGTATCTTCTCCTCTGTGCAGTATTTATGAACCAAATCTGGGAGTCAGGGACATGGGGAGGGGAGGCAACTGCCACTTACAGAGCATCCACTCTTCTCTAGGTACTGGGCTGGGGGCTCTATATTCAGGACCCTTGAACTCCAGTCCCTGGTAAGTAGCCATCTCCCCAACATCCCCACGCGGATGGCTAAAAGCATCTCAAACTCATCCCAAACTGAGTTTCGGATCTTCCCCCAAACTCCTATTCCACCCACAGTCTTTCCCAGTCCAGCTGACCGCAGCTCCATTCCTCCAGATGCCAAGCCCAAAGCCTTGGAGTCATACTTAACGCTTCTATTGTTCTCTTACTCCATTCCCAACCTGTTAAGAAATTCTCTTGGCTCTACCTTCAAAATGTAATCCAGAATATCTCTCCTTTACCCCACCTCTAGTGCCACCAGCCTGGTGCAGGCCCCTTCATGTCTCGCTCAGATTCGTGCAATAGTCTCCTCGCTTCTACCCCCGCCCCTTTACAATCTATTTTCATTATAAAAGGCAGACTTCTTTTTTTTTTAATATGTGAATCAAGTCATGTCGCCCCACTGCTCAAAATCGGCCAAAAGCTTCCTACTCTACTTGGAGTAGAGTAGAGCCAAGCTGAGGGCAAGTATACTGCTCCTACAATGGGCCTAGAATAAGGGTGTGAAGTAATATTACAAGGAATGAGGAAATGGGACCAAGAATTCAATCTACCACCCAGGATTATATTAGGTAGAACATTACAATATTGCTATCTTTTAAGTACAAAATGGTCGAATACTGACCATCCCATATGGCTCAATATAATTCCAGCAGCAGAACTAGGACTTAAACAAGGCTTTTTGTCCAAAGCTACTAGAACTCCCTGGAAAGCCCCACAAACAGGTAACACACCACAACATGCAGATTTGTTAAGCACATAGGAAATGAAAACCATGGGGCGCCTGGATGGCTCAGTTGGTTAAGCGTCTGCCTTTGGCTCAGGTCATGATCTCAGGGTTCTGGGATTGAGCCCCGCATCAGGCTATCTGCTCAGCAGGGAGCTTGCTTCTCCCTATCCCTCTGTGCTTTCTCTCTCTCTCAAATAAACAAATAAATCTTAAAAAAAAAAAAAAAGGAAATGAAAACCATTTGTGATTGGCTCTGAAATAGCAGTGTGGTTCCCCTTAAGTAGAGTCATGCTCCATTGGAATCAAGCCACTCAATAGAGTTTAAGAATTATGTGAAAATAAACCTTCAAATCTGAGTCCCATTAATATTTTCCCTGGAGAGTCAGAGGTGTGGTGCTCCCACAGGATGACTACTTTAAGTAGTGTTAATTACATTTGAGACCTTGTTATAATTGTCCCTGTGGAGTAGACGTCTCCTGCGGAATCACACCAACAGTACATCTTAATAAAAATTTCCTAGTTTGTTATCCTCTCTTCCCCTTTTCACCCAGTACACATATCTACCCATGAACCTGCTTTCTCGGCGTCTGCCTTTGTTCACCCACCTCTCCTCGGAATATGTGTCACCTAACTGACTAATCATCTTTCCCACCCCACGCCCATCCTAACGCAGGCTGGCTTAGTCGTCCTGCTCTGCTTCCCCATAACACTCTGTACATACATACCTGTAACACAGGACTCAACGCACTGTTACAAAAACATGTAAGCATACATCTCTTTCCACCTTGGATTGTGAGCTCGTTGAGTGAAGGGACTGTTTTATTTATATTTGCATCTCTAATACCCAGCGCCGTGCTTGGCAAATAGTAGGGGCTAAGAAATATTTAACAAAGGAAAGGGAGAGTATTAGAGTAGGCTAAACTCAAGTCCAGTAACAAAACCCAGTTTATGCAAAGACTCATGCAGTCTGCAGCAGATGTGCGTGGGTGGGTAGCTTTCCTCCAGAAGGTAACTCAGAGATCCAGCCTTCTTCCAACCTGTGACATCTCCATCTCCAGCATGTGGTCTCTAAGGGCCTTGCAAACAGGAAACGGGGTATGGGAAAGGCACGGGAGATACTATCGTGGCCCAAAGTGACACCGATGACTTCTGCCCCCATTCCATTGGCCAAAACTAGTGACATGGCACCACTTAGTCACAAGGAGGGGCTGGTCAGGCAAGAACTCACACAATGGGAAGAGAGCACAGCCTTTTTGGTATTCAGCTAGCTGTCTCTGCCACAGGGAGAAGGAAAGAAGGGAGGGAGGGAGAAAGGAAGAAAGGAAGAAATTACTCAGTGCCTAAATACATAAGCACTACCTTTCAAGCCCTGTTGAGAATGCTGTTCAAATTTCCTGCCAATTGGATCCTTAAAACCAGATGTAGAAGGCAGTTGAACAATAAGCTCAGACAGAACACACTAAAAAATGAAAAATCAAACTAAGAAAAAACCCATGGCTGTTTCATGCTTAAGCATAGTTAACAGGATAGCAAGTTTCAGGAGTAGAGGATGAGGGTGTGTGTATGTCTGTGTGAGTTCTGTATCTCAACCTGGGAGAGGGAAGGAGAACAGAATGTTGGGAGGCTTATGGGGTCCATGGAGGAGCATTACCAAAGGATTGTACCTACTCTGAAAAAGACTTAGTCTTCAGTGTGGAAAGTAAACCAAGGAATTCGGAGGACATGAACAGGTAATGAATGAGAGAATCATACTCATCAGGATTTGGGAGTGGGTGAGGAGGAGGAGGCTGCTACCCATGGGTAAAGCAACTATTTTCCAGGAGGCTGTAGGTAAGAGAAGGTCTGGTGTCAAGGAGGGGTAAGAACGTCTGTGGTGGAGACCGATAGCTGTTCACCACAATCCATTCCCTCTTCTTCCTGACATGCAGCCTCCCTTGCAGCTTGGTATGACCATGGCAATGGAATACAGAAATGACCCGTCAGACCTGGCCTATAAAATCCTCCCATGTGCACTCCTCCATGCCTTTTTGTCTTCTTCCAGCTGGATGCAAATGGCAATGACGTTTTGCTGAAGCCACAGATGTTGTCCTCATCCTGGAATACCTTCACTGACACAGTCTAGAGGTGGAATCTTTGTCTGCTGGCGTGGCTACGCAAGGATGGCCAGCAGACATGTTCCTTGCTATGTAGGAAAGCCTATGCCCTCTGTGGTAGGAGAGAATGAGACCAACACACAAGGAGTAAAGATAGACAGAAGGGGGAGAGAAAGTCCCAGCTGGTTTGAGTTTCTTTCCAGTTTTTGAAACAGTGACTCCTAAAGCTTTCCTTTGAGCTGCTCTGGTAACTTTCCCAACTACAGGAATCAATTAACTTCCTTTTCCTTTCTCTCTTTATGTCTGCATTCACAGAGAAAAATCAAGAGAAGCCTACTCCCAACTCTGCGCCCTCCACCACCCATACGAGACAATGGTGAAGGCCCCATAGTTGAATGTGGGGTACACCGTAGTGTTCGGTCATCACTCTTAAATTGAGTTTCCTCCACAGGTCTATTGGCCTGCTTCAGAACAAAACAGTGAGAATGTTCCAGTGTGCTCTCAGGAGAAGACGCCCCTCCGCTCCCCCTGGGTCAGACTAAGGTGGAATGAACTGTCAGTAAAGGTCATGAGTGCACAGTTCATCCATTAGTACTTTTTATTGGGATACTTTTACCACATCTTCTGTGCACATAAAATCTCTACTGAGAAACATTTCAAGGCTGAAAGATTGGCCTTATTTGCCACTCATGTCACACCAGTTTAACCAAATACCAACTCTAGTACCTGATAACATATACCATCTCATTTAATGTTCGAAACTGCCCTGTAAGGAAGGTGTCATTATTCTGTACTGTGGTAAAATATACATAATGTAAAATTTACTGTGTTAATGCTTTTTAAGTGTACAGTTCAGTGACATTAGTATCTTCACATTGTTGTGCGACCATCACCACCACTCATCACCATCATCCCAAACTGAAGCTCTGTACCCAATAAACATAACTCCCGGAACACCTGAGTGGCAGTTAAATGTCTGACTCTTGATTTTGGCTCAGGTCATGATCTCAAGTTCGTGAGATCAAGCCCCACAATAGGCTCCACGCTGAGTGAGCAGTCTGCTTGAGATTCTCTCTCTCTCTCCTTCTGCCCCTCCCCCAACCCCCTGCTCATGCACACTTGCATGCTCTCTCAAAAAAAACCCAAAAAAACCAAAACCTCCAAACCCCAAAACTAAACAAAAACAAACAAACAAATAAAAAAAACCAATTAACTCCCCATTTCCATCTTCCCCCACTCCTGGGTGCTGGTAACCACCATCCTACTTTCTGTCTCTATGAATTTGCCTATTCTAGGTACCTCACGGAATAGAATCACACAGCATTTGTGTTGCTTCCCCCTTTTGACTATCGTAAGTAATGCTGCTATAAACGCTGGTGTACACGTAGGTGCTTGAGTCCCCGCTTTCAATTCCTTGGAGTATATCCTGAGAAATGGAATTGCTGGATCACGTGGTAATTTTATTTTAAAATTTTTTAAGAAATCACTGCCTTCCACAGCAGCTATACCATTTTACACTCCCACCAGCAATGTACAAGGGTTCCAATTTCTTCCCCATCCTCGGAAGGTATTATTTTTCATCTCCATATTACAGTCAAGGAAACAGGCCTGGTGAAGTGGTAACTTTCTCACAATTACACATCTACTAAGTAGTAGATCCCACATGAGAAGCTGAGATTCTTCAAGTCCATTATGCTTCCCTGGCCCCACAGCTGCCTCAGACACAGAACAGCAAATATAGAAGTCCACTGAAACCTAAAGCAAGCAGACCCATCTCTGGAAAAGGATTTGTTTCTAGGAGTTACCACCTCAGCTGTTCTTTTAATAATGACACCTCCATGTACTGCAGCTGTTTGCACAGAAGTGTGTGTGCTTCATTGATAAAAACCAATCCTATTAACTTAGCAAATTTTCATTCCTTCACTCAGCTGCTGTACACTCATTCATTCATTCATTCAATGAGTATTTGTTGGGTCCATATTCGGTGCCAAGTATGTTTTTAAGGGGTGTGAACAGCTGTGTCAAGTTTCTTGCTCTCATGGAACTCAAATTCTAGAGAAGGAGACAGGCAGTGTGCAGAAAAAAGATATAATCTGGACCATTTCTGGGTTGTAAGTGTACTAAAGGACATCAACAGGGTGACGGGATAGAGTAACCACGGACAGGGGAGGTGACTTTGGATAGCATGGGGCCTCTCTGGAAAAGATGACATGTAAGCTGAAACGTAAATTTGAGAAGGTACCAGCCATGTGAAATCTGGTGTAAAACATGTGGGCATGTGGAGTAGCAAATGCAAAGGCCCTGAGGTTAAAAAAACAAAAAAGGCATGTTCTAAGAAAATCAGAATGTTAGTCTGGTGGACCATGGAGACAGAGCTTGGAGAGTAGAGGAAAATGTAGTTAGATACCAGGTCTCCTGGTATAGGAGACCAGCACCAGATCAGATGGGTCTTATAATAATGAGAGCCCATGTTTATTGAGCACTAACTATATTTCAGATACTATTCAAGCAATTTATGTGTATTAGTCATTTATGATCACAACAATCTCATAACTAAATACTATCATTAGCCTCACTTTGCAGATGAGGAAACTGGCCCAGAGAGATTATGCAACTTTCCCAAGAAGATCCAACTTGGGAAAGAAGCCAGAGATAGAGCTTAGATTTAAAACCAGGCAACCTTGTTCTAGTGTCTGAGGTCATAACCATTCTGCTATATGGCCATCCTGTGATCAGTGGTTTGGATGTTATTCTAAGAACAAGATATAATTGAAGGGCTATAAGCAGAGGAGTGTCAGGACCAGTTTTATATTTTGAGGTGATCATACTGGTGACTGCATGGAGCAAAATGGGAGGCAAAGAGACAAGTTGGAGGGTGTTATGAAGGTCTAGGTAAGAGATAATGATGGCGTGATGGTGTGGATGAAGGAGGCAGTGATGAGGAGGGACAAAAATAGACATCTTTGGAAGACTTTTTCAAAGTAGAGCTGTAGGGGCTTGGTAATGATTTGGATGTAGAGGTGAAGGGAGGGGAGAAATTCAGGCTCACTTCCAGGTTTCTGACTTGAGCAACCTGCATGGAGATGTTTACTGAGTTGGGGAAGAAGAGGGTGTAGAGAGGATATGTATTTGGTATTTGAATGTCTAGCATTCATTTCTTTAACAGTGCCCCCATTTCTTGTTAGGAAACACCTCTTTCTTATGGGTGAGAGTCAAGCCAAGAGGTAGTGTAATTAGATATTCCATCCCTAGAATCTGAATCTTGAGCAGAAGAACAAAATTCAGTTCCTCCACGGGCAGCCTCCTACCAAAGTTTTCCTCTGGAATGCAGTTGTTGTGCTTCCTACTTCTCAAGTACAGGACTCCAGCCTTCCATTAATTCTTTGGGTCCCAAAGCCTTCCAGTACATTCTCTCTGCCTAAGTTAGCCAGTGCCAGTTCTTGTTGCTTGTAACCAAAGGAAGTACAGGGTGGAGATAGGGTGGGGGCAGAGTGCTCTGAACTACACTTTGGACAGGTCAAATTTGAGAGGTTTGTGAGATACGTCAAGGAGGCTGTTGCATATATGCACCTGGAGTTGAGGATTGAGGTCTGGGATGGGGAAAAACAAATTTGGGCATTATCAACATGTAGATGGCACGATGTCCCATGTCTTTCACTAAAAGCATCCTGGTTTTCTTTTGGGGAATTATTTCTCCTTCTTGGCTAGTAATCTTGATGTGGCTATTAATCAAAGAGGATGACCTCTTCTGGTTAAGTAGCAAGCAGGGATCTCAGGCCTGGACAGTCAGCATATGCCATCCACATGACCACAGTGATTGTTAAGAGATGCTCAAATGAAATAGGGCAATTCAGTAAGAATTAGCTAAAGAAATTTCGATGGAACAATCAGGAGCAAAGAGTTCTCTTTCTGGCATGATTGCTAAGCTGGTACAATGCAAACTTAGAGCTACCAGGACTTTTTTTTTTTTTTTACACCACCTTGGGGCCATAGCCTGATGAGAATGAGGTCAAGACAGCAGGAAACAGAGTCAAGTGACAAGGGAGAGAGGCAACATGCTGATGCAGCACTGATGCCCCTTTACTCTGTCACTCCTGAAAATAACTTCACAATCATGTGAATTGATAAATTCTCATTTTGTTTCAGATAGTTCTGTTGAGTTTCTGTTACTCACAGGCACGTGATTTCTAACAACAAATGGCATTTAAAGCCCTGTACCTGGATGAGATTACACAGGAGGAGAGCACAGATAGCAAGGAGGGCTGACCTTCAAGACATTGTAATATTAAAGATCAAATAGAAGAAGGGGAGCCAACATTTTGGTTAGATTATCTCTTGTCCTTGTTGACAAAAGGGACCAGAAAGGTAATGTAATTCATCATATTGCACAAAGAAAATCAGTTGGTAGAAATTGATTATTTTTTTAACTGGGTGATAGGTACATAGGGGGCCTTATAGTTGAAAATTCCCAAATTAAAAAATTCATTTATGATTTGGTATTGCTACATCATTCCTGCATCCAAAGGACAGCATCTCTTTGCTGGAGAGCTCTGTTGCAGCTGAGTCATGCCATCGAAGATAGCTATGGTTACCTGCCTTTTCTTGGCACCCAACTTTCTGAGATGTGGAAATTCAGGGGGTTTGGCCGGGAAAAGACAGGCACATGTGGTCTTTTTGTAAATATGCATAAGTTCTCTGTGGTTTTACTGGTTGAGGACAGGGAGGATCTTGGACTCGGGCTCTGTTGGCCCCTGAATTCACTTTGGCTGAGACAGATTGGTGTCTGCCAACCCAGCTCCCCTGTTCCTAACAGTAGCCAGACCGGCATCTTTGTCTCCAAAGGGGACTGTCCCAGTTCCTATGTCAACAGCAGGCTCTGCACCCAACTGATAATTTAAGCAAACTGAACAGGGTTACAAGTGGTGGGATGATGCATTCCACCGAAGAGGGAGCTGAGACAACCACAGGGAGGTTCTGTAGTGGGACACCAGTCTCAAGGAAGGGAGCAGAGAAATCATAGACATTCATGAATGGCAGGGACTGAAGAAATAGCCAACTAAGAGTCTGCAGTGAGGGAGAAAAGTCTGCCCTTTTAATGAGACAGGGAAGATACAGGGAAGCTCATCTTTTCGTAACACAGGAGAGAGAATGTGAATTTCAAGTCATCTTACTTGATGTGGAGAGACTCCATCCAGTTGTCCCATGACTTAAATACCTATCATTGACTCTGCAAATACAAGACCCACTGATAAACAGCCCAGTGAAGCACCTAAGTGCTCAGGCTCTGAAGCCTGACTGCTTGTGTTCATATCCTGGGTTCACCATTTGCTTCCTTAATGATTCGGTATCTCAGTTTCCTCACCTATAAAGTGAGGATGACAATTTGAACCTGGAAAACATTATGGTAAGTGAAAAAACCCAGACACAAAAGGACCGCTAATGTGTGCTTCCACTGAATATGAGGTAGCTAGAATAAGCAAATCCACAGAGACAGAAAGTAGAATGGGGCTTAGCAGGGGCTAGAGGGGACAGAGAATAGAGAGTCAGTGCTTAATGGGTAGAGAGGTTTTGTTTGGGATGATGAAAAAGTTCTGGAGGTGGTTAGTGGTGACGGTTGCACAACACTGTGAATGTTCTTAATGTCACTGAATTGTACACTTAAAAATAGTTAAAATGAAGAAAGTGGTAACTATGGGAGGTGGTGGATATGTTAGTTCTATTGTAGTGATTATTTCACAATGTGTACGTATACCCAAATATCAAGTTGTAACCTTAAATATATACAATCTTTGTCAATTATGTCTCCAGAAAGCTGAAAAATGGTTAAAATGGTAATTTTTATGATATGTATATTTTACTACAATTTTTTAAAAAATAACACTGCTGCTGCAAACATAACATTGAGCGAAGAAGTCACACAAGAGAATCAGTGCTGTACCGTGTCAATACATAAAATTCAAAAACAGGCAAACATCCTCATCAGTGGAATGTGGTCATCACTGAGAGTGGTGGAGCCTGGAAAGGGACTTCTGGGTGGGGGCTGGTCATGTTTTCTCTCTTTTTCTGGGGATTGGTGACCTGAGTGGTTGCCTTTGTGAGAATGATTGAGCTGTCCTTCATGTCTGTGCTTTTCTGTATGTATGCTAGACTTCAATAAAAAGGAACCCCCCCTCAAAATGAGGGTGACAATAATGTTACCTCAGAGGGCTATTTTGGTATTCAATAGGTGAAAGCCGATAATGCACCCAGAATAGTGCCTGGCATGTTGGGGATCCCTCCATTTTTAGCGGCCATATATAAAACCAAAAATGCTTCTACCTCTAGAAAGCTTTCTTGATGTCCCCCTGCATTTGAGATGCCAACTATTCCCTCCTTGTCCACACCTCCTAGGCTTCAAGATACTTTGCATTTGCTCCTCCAGATCCCCACCACACCCCTGCTCTCTGCTTCTGGGTCCTGACCCCCAGCGACGTGCTCCCCCTTGCCCTCTGGCTTCCCTCAAGGTGTGTTGGGCTAGAGGGGCAGGAAATTGGAGGAAAGAGAGTGATGTCAATGTATTTGTTCCCTTGGTGCCCTCCCTCCCGAGGGCCATGTCCCTCGACCAAAGGGCTCAATCTCACGACCCTGAGATCATGACCAGAGCTGAAATCAAGAGTCGGATGCTTAACTGACTGAGCCACCAGGCACCCCAAAGACAGCAATCTTTTAAAAATGAGCTATTGTTACATTATTGTTTATATTATTTTTGATTGTCATTTTAATTTTACACATAATAATGTTGATGATAAAACAGGGCCGTAATAAACTTTACCAGCTATAATGGGTTGAACTGGGGTCCCCAAACAATATGTCCACTTAGAACCTCAGAATGTGACCTTATTTGGAAAATGGGCTTTTGCAGGTATGATAAAGATAAGGGTCCCTAGAGGAGATCATTCTGGATTTGGGTGGGCCTTACATCTAATGACAAGTGTCCTTATAAGAGACAAAAAAGAAGACAGAGGGCGCCTGGGTGGCTCAGTTGGTTGGGCGACTGCCTTCGGCTCAGGTCATGATCCTGGAGTCCCGGGATCGAGTCCCGCATCGGGCTCCCTGCTCGGCGGGGAGTCTGCTTCTCCCTCTGACCCTCCTCCCTCTCATGCTCTCTGTCTCTCATTCTCTCTGTCTCAAATAAATAAATAAAATCTTTAAAAAAAAAAAAAAAAAAAAAGAAGACAGAGACCCAGAAGGAAAGCTGCATGAAAAAGAAGGCAGAGACTGGGGTTATGAAGCCCCAGACAAGGAATGCCAAGGGTTACCAGGAGGCAGCATAAGCTAGAAGACAGGCATGGAGCAGATTCTCCCTTGGACTCTCCAGGGGGAGCCTGGCCCTGCCAACACCTTGACTTTGGACTTGTGGCCGTCAGAACTGTGAGAGAATACATGTCTGTTGCTTGAAGCCATCAACTTTGTGGTAATTCATTATGGCAACCCTAGGAAACAACAGACCAGCTGAATAACTTGCCAAAAGTTTAAGTCACACCAATTATAAGTCTGGCTCCCTTGGCTCTTGTTGACTTACATCCTTCATTTAGAGAATGTTGGTGGGTCACCATTGCTGTGGTTTATTGTGAAATACAGTGTTAAATGTCTATGGCTAATTAAATGCATAAGGTCCCACAGCAACTACCTTTCACAGGACTAGAGACTAGACCATTGCTTGAATTTTTTTTTAATCTTAGAAAGTCAAATAGGTCCAGAGGTAAAACTGAAAAAACTGGACTTCTTTTTCAACTGAAAGGCAGAGTAGCAGAGAATCAGGAACAAGGGATGGGGTCAAATAGTCCCAGATAGGAACCCTTTAACTAAGTGGATAAACAAGGACAAATTACTGAAACTCTCTAGGCTTCTCTTGTTCATTTATAAAGTAAGAATTACTGAACTCCCTGAAATATTATCAGCTAATTGAATGTAGGAGACATAGCCTTGACAAAGTCTTAGCATTTCAGGAAAGGGAGGTCAGAAGAGGATATTTATAGGGTTTGGGGGTCTGGGTTCAAGTGACTTCAAGGGAGTCTTTTCAAGGAAGGAATTGCCCAGAATTGGGCTAAAATCCTGACATTATAGGTTAGGATTGGTGAATACAGTGGGGTGAGGGTCTTAAAGCAAGTCTTGAAGGGTAAATGTGCTTTGAAGAGAACAAGAAATTTGCTCAGGGTGAACAGACTGTTATCTCAGGTAAGTTATCTGTAGGAATTTCCTGAAGCAAACAGAGAACTTATTTATTGGTTTATACTCTTATCTTTCCCAGGCAAAGTTATCATGGAACAAATAATGAAGTCATATTGACACAGGGGGTCTCAGTTCTAAGTCCAAATAGCTATGTCATGTTGATGGCCATTGTCACAGTTCTCAAGGCAATGACATCCACTCTGGTGGGTTGCGGTAAGGAGTAAATGAGATCATGGGTCTACCATGCCCGCCACATCACAAGAACTAAATAAGCAATAACCTATTACTATTATTATTATTTATTATTATTACCCACTTTTATTTACTTGGAAAGAGAAGACAAATGTAGCTGGAAAGGTTTAACAGCCCTCAAGTTGTTTATTGCCTTTTATGAGAAGCAAAAAAAATGGCTTTTAGTTTTCTTATAATTCAGGAACTACCACAAAGCTGCTGAATTTGTTGACAGAATTTGCATTTATGGAAATAAGGGGACAAAAAGGAATAAAAAGTGAGGGTGCCTTTTCTGTGTTGTAATTCTAGCTGGCTTTATATCTGCATTCCCCCAAGGACTCTAGAGTAATCACCTCTTCACGAGAGCTTACTCTTGCACATGCAGAGAGGTGACCTAGATGGTGCAGTACATGGGGGTGCAATGCTTTATGAGAGTCGGGGGTCTCTGCTCACTCACGTTGCATAATGTCAGTTGATGATTAAAATTTGCTCGTAAGGGGAAACTACACCTCTTCTGCCTCTGAACATACAAAGCCCAGAGGAATCCCTGAGTGTTGGCACTGGCTATAGAATCTAGAGACCGCATCTGAGTCTCATCCTCAGGAACAGAAGATAACATGGCCAGATGCCTGTCTGACCCCAAAGACAGTGCTCACTAGTGCTCCCTCTGCTCTCTCCACTGAACCCTGGAGTAGTGTTCTAAAGAGAGGTGGGGACCACTCTGGTTCAGACTGATAACAGGAATGCTGATGTGAATGAGCAAAAATGCAATGCATAGACTGTGTTTTTTTTTTTTTAAGATTTTATTTATCCATTTGACAGAGAGAGACACAGCGAGAGAAGGAACACAAGCAGGGGGAGTGGGAGAGGGAGAAGCAGGTTTCCCGTGGAGCGGGGAGCCCGATGCGGGGCTCGATCCCAGGACCCTGGGATTATGACCTGAGCCGAAGGCAGACGCTTAACGACTGAGCCACCCAGGCGCCCTAGACTGTGTTTTTAAAAACTAAAATGGCAGGGGCAGGTAGGTGGCACAGTCAGTTGAGCGGCTGACTCTTGGTTTTGGCTCAGGTGGTGGCCTCAGGGTCATGAGATACAGCCCTGCAATGAGCCCCTCATCAGGCTCCCTGCTGAGCATGAAGTCTGCTTGAGATTCTTCCCCCTCCTTCTGCCTTCCCCTCTGCTCCTCCCCTGCTCATGCACGTGCGCTCTCTGTCTCCCTCCTGCTCTAAAAGAAACATAATGATAATAATAAAAATGAAATGGCATATAATTTCCAAACCTGCTGTAGATTTAGGAACCAAGTAGTAGATGTACTTAGCTACTGACTAGATAAAATGATATATAATTAACATTTTTTATATTCTTTTTTTTTTAAAGATTTTATTTATTTATTTGAGAGAGAGAGAATGAGAGACAGAGAGCATGAGAGGGAGGAGGGTCAGAGGGAGAAGCAGACTCCCCGCTGAGCAGGGAGCCGGACGCGGGACTCGATCCCGGGACTCCAGGATCATGACCTGAGCCGAAGGCAGTCGCTTAACCGACTTAGCCACCCAGGCGCCCAACATTTTTTATATTCTTAATCAGTCTGAACATTTGCCCTATACTGCTTTTGCATTATTAATTTACTCAATTTGTTAAAAGGGTTTCCTAAGCTGTGACTTCATTTCAGTTTTGAATTCCAAATATTGGTATATTCTGGCTTAATAATTGAGTGCCTACAGGTCAGGTTCCAGGGCCTTACTACTTAGATCTGCATCCCAGCCTACCATTTTCTGGCTGTGTATAAAAATACAAAGCACTAAATAAGTATAAGGTAATATCATTAACTAAATTCTATTTAGTCTAATTTTTATGCTAAATCGTATTGTTTTCTGGGCCCCTGGGTGGCTCAGTTGGTTAAGCGATCGACTCTTGATTTTGGCTCAGGTCATGATCGATCTCAGGGTCATGATCTCAGGGTTTTGAATCCAGCCCTGCATTGGGCTTTGTGCTCAGCTTGGAGTCTGCTTGGCCCTCTCCTTCTGCTCCCCCTCCCCTCTCTCTCAAATAAATAAGTAATTACATAAATCTTATTGTTTTCCTACAGTCTTTTACAAGTGTCTGTGCTCCTGCAGGTAGAATTCTGTGAGTTGGAACCAGACTATAAAGACGTATTTGTTGGCATTCAGACCATCTACTATAGACAATATCTTCCCTTAGTTAAGGTAACAGCTATAAATTTTCAGTTTGCCCCTGAGTCATGATTCAAGCATGACTCTATGAGTCAAGAAGTTAAAAATTATCTATTTCCCCCTCTTTGTGCAAATATCTCTGATGTAACCTAAGAAAAAACTTGCCTCCGTATGGGGGTTTCTTGATATTTTAAGGGGGCTGTTTTAAGTGAAGAGGATGAAGGGAGATTATCTTCATAAAGAAAGAGCATGTGCATATAGCCCCTGAATACACACACACACACACCACAACACAAACTCTATGCTCCAACCAGAAAAGCACTTTCCTGCTAGCAGGTCCTTATTCACGCAGTCCCCTCCACCTGCAGTTCCTTTTCCTCCCACTTCTGCCCGTCTAGTCATACCTAGAATTCAGGGCTTTGTTAAAATCTCAGATTTTCAATGAGATGTATTGAGTGTTCTTTGCTCTATCAATAATCTTTCAGATAGATCCTCCCCTTCCAAAGATGATAAAACTGACAGATTAAATGATTTGTTCAGGTCACCTTTGTGGAATTTGCAGAAAAGTTGAACACACATCCTTTTCCCCCTATGCCCCAGGTATATCTTCTCAAATCATTGTAGTCTGAACCAATTGACATCCCCCTCACCAGTCCAGTTCCCTGTCAACGCATACATATCACACGTTGCCATGCATTACAGAGTTCCTTGTGAATAGAGGCCTCCTTCCCCAGAGAATAGCTCCCATAGAACCGTGACCATTCTATCCTCCAAATCCCTCATAGCTTTTAGCGTCGTGTATGCATCCAGCTACAGTAAAGTTTTTTATTTGTTGAATCAGAACAGAATATCCCAAGGATATTTCTTACTACCTTCCCATGAATGAACTCAGTTTTGTATGATCCCACTTTGATTCTCCCCTAAGGAAGATCTTCTGGAAGTATCAAAACCACCATAGGGTAGATGCAAGAGATGGTGAAGATCCAAGGCCTACTGCTGCCTTCTGCTGGCTCTGCGATCATCAAATGCAAAGCTCTCTTTGGAAAGAACAAGGAATAATGGGCAATCCCTTCCAGACAGCTTTTGGGAATGAACTGTCCTTGACATACCCTGAGTTAACTGTGGTCTGAAGGCCCAAGGCCATTTGCAGCAGGATTTTAATAACTATCATTACTTCTGCCATTACCACCACCCAATAAAAACCATCACTGACTTGATGGAATTATCTTCTGTTGAGCAGTGCCACCGAACTCCAGCGTGTGACAGAGCATATGGTCTTTGACAACAGCATTATTTATCAAAGGAGGATAAAAATCACAGCGGTGCCCTGCTTTTCACAGGAGGTAATGTCTTGGGGACAAGACAGCTTCAACTCAGCTTGGGTTTTCAAAGACACGGCCCCCGTTTTCCCACAAAGCACTTCATAAAAGTGAAAATGGAACACATGCTGAATGGGATTTTCAGAATAATGAAAACCCTACAATTAGGAAGCAGTAGTTAAAATTATATTACCCCATAAGAGCAAAGCTTAGTAACAAGTTAATGCAATTACTAACTCAGCTTTTCTAGAGATAGAAGCAAACAGGGCAATTAAATCCTTAGTCTTCATTTTTTCAGGGGCTTAATGAAAGGGAAATAAATGAGCTGGATCCCCTTCGTCTTACCTCTGTCTCTGCTGTGCCATCAGGGGATAGGTTTCCCACCTCCTCTCTCCAATCCTGTCTGAAAAATAAAACAGGCCACCGCTGTGAAATGGATTAGGCCCCACAACTTTGTACCTGGACTAGAAGCCCTCAGTTTTGACAAAGATTGCCAAGAATTTTGCATCACTAGCAGCTTCCTATTCCCTCATTAGCCTGCTTATTCTACTTAACAAAAGATTCTCTGTATGTTGATTTGTATGTGAATGTCCACACACCCTGCATGCTTTGATTCTGTCCTATCCCCGTACAGAGTAGTAATCTAACTCGCCGTCTTTACCTTTTGTAACCCTTCTCCCACACAAACCCGATTCACTCCAGACAAATGACGGACCCACAATCTCCCAAACACAGTTGTCACTTTCTGATGACCTTTGTGCATACCATTCTTTATTGCAGAGCCATTTCGGAGAAGGTACCAGATGAAGGTGATTTCTCCTAGCTGCATGCTACATTGGAGGAGCGCACTGTCTGACAGAGTGACTGGGAGCTCACTGCCACAAAGAGGACAGATGAGACAGGGGCTCAATTCTTTGATGCTAAGAAAAAAGCCCCCAAACTCACCTATCTATATGTAATTATAGCCTTTAGTATCCAGTAGTACCAAGCCAAAACAGTCCCTGTTTGGACATGCATCATTGTAAATGAACAGCCAAATTTAGTAAATGGTTGGCCAATTCTGAACACAGAATAGTGACTTCTGGGTGATCATTTTTTTTTAAAAGATTTTTATTTATTTATTGAGAGAGAGAGAATGACAGAGAGCATGAGAGGGTGGAGGGTCAGAGGGAGAAGGAGACTCCCTGCCGAGCAGGGAGCCCGACGCGGGACTCGATCCAGGGACTCCAGGATCATGACCTGAGCCAAAGGCAGTCGCCCAACCAACTGAGCCACCCAGGCGCCCCTGGGTGATCATTTTGATCAAGCTGACTCACACATTTCTGGTTCAAGAGAGGTGTTCAATGAGAAGCCTGAAAACTGTGTGTAAACGGGACCCAGATTTATAAACAGTTAATTTAGATAAATTAACCTGTATTTTACTGAATGTAAGGTACCCCTAATCATAAGACACACAATCATTTAATGTGTCCTGGAGAAAAATAACACAATTAGAGCATGCCACCACGTTTTCTTATTAAAAAGAAGATGCATGCCACCACGTTTTCTTATTAGAAAGCTTCATCTTTTGTTATGTTAAATTTATTTGCTACAAATAGGTATTTATTAAACAACACAGGACCAGGATATGAACATCTTTGCCAAGTTTCCATATGTACCACAACCATCATCATGTCTGTCATTGACCAACAGTGATTTTGATACCATCAATTGTCTGATGCACCCTGATTTCAAAGTTGTTGAATTGTAAGAAAATGGGCTCTTCGGCATTGATGAAATAGGGTACCTGTATTTTTCAGATGAGGATCTCATGCAATCAACAGCTTCTCCTCATTTGACATCAGCTCTAGCCCCAAGTGACATATGGATCTTGTCTGTGCTCTTGGAGTCTTCCTCTTCCTCTGTCTCCCCCTCCTTATGCTCTGTGATGGTCCTCCCAAGGCTGCGCGTCACACTGGCCTACTCCTTGGCCAGTTATTAAACTTTAAGCTTTTTTTTTTTTTTTTTTCAGTTTTCCAAAACTTCTTAAGGCTTACAATTGTCACCTTATTCCTGCCATTATTGCTCTTTATTTTTTTCTTAAGCCTTTTTTTTTTTTTACATCAAGAAAAATTTCCTTTGATTAAAAACCTGTAACTGGGGGCGCCTGGGTGGCTCAGTTGGTTGAGCGTTTGCCTTTGGCTCGTTTCATGATCTCCAGGTCCTGGGATCGAGCCCCGCATCAGGCTCCCAGCTCATTGGGGAGCCTGCTTCTCCCTCTCCCTCTGCCTCTCCCCCTACTTGTGCTCTCTCTGTCTCTCTCTCAAATGAATAAAAAAAAAAAAAACCCTAAAAAAAACATGTAACTGTCCCTGTTCTCTCCCAAGAGGCTTTTAAGAGGTATGCAAAGATTTGGGGCAGAAAAGAACAATGATCCAGGTGCTAGTTCAAAGACTGTCCCTCCCCCACTTCCAGGAACCGCCTAAACACACCCTCTCTATTAGCCTACCTTTTTTTTTTTTTTTAAATTTCAATTTCTTTTTTTCTCTTACAGCTACACAGCAAGATCAAAGGAACACCTTGTCCCTGGGCCTTCGGCACAGAAAAGCCTTTAACTCCTTAACTGGTCATCATCCCACTTACTCAACTGTCTCATGACCCCGAGGCCAGAGTGAGCAAGATGGCTCCAGGCACCTCACATCCTCCCACACACATACCCATCCCCCTAGGCTAACTGTTACTTTTTTCATTTACTTTGTTCCACCTTCAAAGAGGCTCTTAATATTCATGTTAACCTGATTTCACCTGTATAGAAACATTAGGGGACATGTGGGCATTCTGTGATGTGTCCTGGTTCTAAACGTCCCCAAGGGTGGTCCTGACCCACTAAAAGTAAGTTTGCTTCAGAGCCAACTTAAAATATTCATTTACCTGGCTCCCTAACCGGAGGTAATCTTACCCTTCAATGACTAGTGACAGTGCTACTCTTCCTATTCAATGTTTATATACAGTGTTGTGCAGAAAAATGTTTCACAACTGGCTGGGGGTGGAGGGAGAAAATTTTGACTTTGTCGGTTTGGGTGGTATAAATACTGCCACCGTGGCTGATTTCAAGCCACCAACATGATGTCACTAAACACAGTAAATAGACATAACTTCACGAGTAGCACTAACAGTAAAATGTAGGAAAATGATTAGGAAGTGATGAGGGGTTTTTTTTTTTTTTGGCTTTTTGGTTTTTTAAGATTTTATTTATTTATTTGAGAGAGAGAGAATGAGAGACAGAGAACATGAGGGGGAGGAGTGTCAGAGGGAGAAGCAGACTCCCCGCCGAGTAGGGAGCCCGATGCGGGACTGGATCCCAGGACTCCAGGATCATGACCTGAGCCTAAGGCAGTCGAGTAACCAACTGAACCACCCATGCACCCGGAAGTGATGAGTTTTGACAATTAACTGTCTTTGTTTTTAATATAGTTTCTTTTGTTATAAATTATACCCAAACCGACAAAGTCAAAATTTTCTCCCTCCACCCCCAGTATATCTGTCTAAACCCAAGACTATTAATATCTACCAAAGGGTGTCTGTCATAGTTAGGAAGTATTGGTAAAGTCTGTGAAAATTCTCTACATATGTCACCAAAACCACGATTATCTCATGCTAGAGGAGTTACAATTGAATGAATTTTAGCTTTATATGCTACAGTGACATCGCAGACATACCATGGAGTATGCATCTTTCAAGACCTTTATATTTCCCACCCCTTCCCATACACCTGGCAGACATCATTAATTGATCACTTCACTCTTCCTCCACTGAGTGCTACTGTTCTTCCCAACAGGGCTCTATAGGAAACACTCCAAATCCTGGCCCTGTGCTCTAAATGGAAAATTAGGCCTCTTGCAGGAAGGGTAAAGGCTACATGGGCCTAGTGTGTTATTTCAGGTTCGTTTTGATGGTGTTACTTTCATAGAGTTCACCTTTTGAAAATCTTGTTGCCGACTGTTCCCCACTGTAAACCCCAAGGTGTAAAGTCAAGAGCTTTACATTGGCTTTGGCTTTTCTCCCCTCCAGCATTGCACCGGAGAGGTGTCATATGTCTTGCTTTAAACAGACCAAATTGTTCACCGTCACTGTGGTCAGCAAATGTACATTGTAGGAGTCCATTATTTAAGCTTTCCTGGCTTTTTGCCACTACCACTAGAGAGCTCCACATAAAGGGCAAGGGGGTAAAACTAAGGGGAAGCCATTTTCCTTTTCAGTGTCTTCACATGCTTTCTCTCTGCTTAACCTTACCATCCAGATCGGGAACTCCTGTCCTAACCTGCGCCGCCGCCTTGGACGCCCCCAACAGCCAGCCGCTTCCCACAGAAACGGAAACAGCTCTTTTTACTTCCCTGTACCTGTCCCTCTCCTCCGATCCCAATCACCTGACATTCATCTCACTTTTCCGCGTCTTTCTGCTCCCATTAGATTGTGAGTCCTTGAGAGCAAGGCCAGGCTTTGTGTCCCCATGCCGTTGTGGTACCTAGCACACGGTCGGTCCTGTATAATAAGCCTTTGTGTGTCACATTAGAGACCTAATGTGCTGAAAGCCACAGGCCTCTCATTCAGGGTGAGAGAAATGAAAACCATACCATGTCATTAAGTTGTAGCAGATTTTCCCCAAGTACTTCGGCATGTGCTTGGGCCCTGCTCTCTAACTCTTCTTACCATGAAACAAATCCCATATGGGCACTGGTCTTCAGCTCTTCCACTCGGTAGAATTCAGCTTCTTGACTCTGCATCCTTAAAGGTCTGATACAGAAAGAATCTGCACGTCATTCAACCTGATGCTGTAGTAGTTTTCATTGACGGTCTCACGGAAAAGCCGGGGGGACAAGCTTCTAACCAAAATTACTTCTGCCTCGGGGCGCCTGGGTGGCTCAGTCTTTAAGCGTCTGCCTTTGGCTCAGGTCATGATCCCAGGGTCCTGGGATCGAGCCCCGCCTCGGGCTCCCTGCGCAGCGGGAAGCCTGCTTCTCCCTCTCCCACTCCCCCTGCTTCTGTTCCCTCTCTCGCTGTGTCTCTCTCTGTCAAATAAATAAAATCTTAAAAAAAAAAAATTACTTCTGCCTCCCTCCCTCTCCCCGTCGGAAATTCTTAGAGGTGTTTCTTTCCCCCTGTTGACTTTAATTATGTTCTCCCAATAGCCTTTTGAAATTGGGCAAGCTCCTGGGAGCATTTTGAAAGGCCCTGTGAGCTTCCTGGTCAGCATTTTCAATCTCTAATTATAACTTTGCATGATGGCTTCACTTAATACTTGTCAGGTGGGGCTGGGAGTAATTGATGGTTTGAAACTCAATCTTCAGTAGCCACCACCAAGGTATTGAGGCTTAATTCCTCTTATGTTCTTAGAGAAGCTGCTGAAAGCAAAGAGTAAATTTATGCTATCCTCCATCCTAGGGAAACACAGGGATTTTATAATGTAGTGAAATATTTATAGGAACTTTAGAGCTTGTGAGGCTCAAGGACTGAATTCACCTTACTCCTACATTGGCACACTTGCTTCCAGGGAAATCTATCATGGGGTGGTCTGGATATGTGACTTTGGAAATCCTGCTTTTAATGAACAAATGGGAAAGGTGTGTGGTTTTCTCTGGAAAGCACATTTTTCTCGCCCACTGCCTTCACAAAAAGATAAAAATGTGCTAACATACAGAATAGAAATAAAGGGACTATTTTGAAACAGAGACAGAAGCATTTTGACTGGAGAAAGGACCATCGGTGACGTTAGAGGATTTCTTTAATACAAAGAATAGGCTTCATTTTTTGTTTAGAAGGAAACTTTGTGTCTCAATCTTTAGTTGTGAGTTTCTGTTTTACCAAATTCTTATTCCTATTGCGGGCTTCACTATCTTCTCTTCACCTTCCCTTAATCCTTCCATGTTGCTTTGTTGGTATTTGTTGTCCTGACAAGCCATCTTATTCCCTTCCATGCTGCCTCTTTCACCAAATGTAAACCAAGGTAACTTCCTTAGCCCATTCCAGATGCTTCACCCATCCATCCACTCATTCATAAAGCATAGGTCAGCCGTTGGCTAGATGTGGCAGGTGCAAACACGGAGCAGTCCCCACTCTCAAGGAACTCTGTTTAGTGAGACTGTTTGGAACCAGCTGGCAACATTACAAACTATATGAAATGTTTAAGCTGTGTTCAGATTCTCAGTGACTATCATCATTCCTCCATGCTCGAGGGTTCTGATTCACTGACTCATGCGTAACACTAACCTAGTGGACAAGATGTAACTATGATTCCTTGACCTGAATATAGAAGCCCTCAGCATGCCAACAGTGCTGGGAAAGATCACTGAGGGAAGACTGATAGAAGTCTGGAACCTCAGCAAAGAGCAGGCAATCAATTCATAGAGAGTTCCACTTTCCTCTAGTTAACAGGTGTAGGTAAGATACCATGTTCCCAGGGATTAGGCTTTTCCCACAGCAGAGCTGTAGCAACCTATTATAAGCTTACCTGGAATGACTCACATTCCCTCTCTTAACATTCTCCCTGGCCAAACTAGCCAGGTCTGCGATAAACCTCAGGGCCCACAGTGGAATTCTGATATCTAGCTGCAGTACTGGTACCCAGCCCAATCAGAAACCACTGTTTTTATGAAGTAAATGATCCTTAATGCCAAAAAGCACACTAAGATGTCAACTGAAGCAGAGGCCTACCTCCAAAGTAAAGAGCTTCAAAGAGCATTCCAGATTTCACCTCACCCTTAAGCCCATACTTGAAGTCAGCATCTATGTACTGCTAATGATTGTTAAATTAAAAGGCAGTCATTTAATGGAGCACTTTCAGTATCCAGAGTTAAGTTGCCTTCTGCCATATGGCTTTGGGCATGAAGTGATTAAACTATAATGTCCAGAGCTTCTGCTGCTGGGCTGTTTAATGGTGCTATGCATCATGAGCCCTGAGATGACAGGAAATCTGTTTTCAGTTTCATTCCCAGTGGAAAGTGAGTCCTTTTGGCCGACAGGGGCTTAAACCTTCTTCCAGTTGCTACGACTTGCACGCTCATGCTGACCCTGCATATAGCCAATAGCTGAGACAGGCCTGACTCTCAGGATAGAGACAGGAACCTTCACTAGGCAGCCACTGTCAGGGTTTTCAAAAACAGAGGGAAGTACAATCTGGGGCAAGAAGCAAGAACAGAAGACCCAGCACAAATTGAGAGAAGAACAATTAGGGGCACATTAAATGGGCTGCAGCCTAGAGCAGTGCGAAGGCTAATCCCTTAGGTAACGGGAATGACCAGGCCTTGATCACGTCTCATGTGCCAGGCACTCTGCTGAGTATTTTAGGATATATCACTTCATTTTTTTTTTTTTATAGCCCCGGTGGAAAACCATGTCAATGGTTTCTTTCTTTTTTTTTTTCTTAAGATCTTATTTATTTATTAGACACAGAGAGAGAGAGCACACACACACACACAAGCAGGGGGTGCGGCGGGCAGAAGCAGAGGAAGACGAGCGGGGAGCCTGATGTGGGACTTGATCCCAGGACCCTAGGATCATGACCTGAGCTGAAGACAGTCGCTTAACCAACTGAGCCACCCAGGCACCCAGCATATATCACTTCATAATCTTCCCAACAGCCCCTATCAAGGACATACTATTATCATCCCCATTTTACTAATGGCAAAACTGCCTTAGAAGAATTAAGTAAGTTGACCAAGGTCACAGCTAATTAGTGGTGGAGCTAAACTTCAAACACAAGCCTGCTTGACTCCAGAGCCCAACTTTTTTAACCATAATGGTGGTTGAACATTTCTGCCAATTTCTTTTTTTTTTAATAAAGATTTTATTTATTTATTTGTCAGAGAGAGAGGCAGAGTGAGCACAAGCAGGGGGAGCTGCAGGCTCCCCATTGAGCAAGGAGGCTGATGCGGGGCTCCATCCCAGGACCCTGGGATCATGACCTGAGCCAAAGACAGACGCTTAACCGACTGAGCCACCCAGATATCTCTGCCAGTTTCTTAGTTAAGGGTAACTAGGGGTGAACACCACTATGGGTATTTTTTAGTTCCTTGTTTCTAAATATGATTAGTAAACTATGTATGATCCTTATTCAATGGGCAGACAGTCATTTTCAACATATCCTTTTCTTGGTTTCATAAAACCCAAAGTTAAGGAACCATTTTAAGTGCTACATACAGACACCCGATCCAGCAAACTGTACCTGACTATTATCAACAAGATTCTGGAACTCAGAGAGGGCAAAAATAGATAACTATCACCTGTATAGAATTCTGCCTCAATATGGCTTATACTTTGTCAGTGTGATAGTCATACTTTTAGGAATATAACATAATTCTAATCCCAAAGGATCTTATAGTCCTACTGGGGAGTCTGGAGGCAGTTCAGTAATACTCAAGAACATAAACCACTTAAGCCCTCAATGGCCCAGACAGTACTAAAGACATGCAGAGAATCAGAAGACCTCAGAAGAAAGCCCTTGTTACTTTGCTATGTGAAAGACCAACTCCTAGGCTCATCCTACCAGACTAAAATCAGAAAAGGAACTCTTGTTCATATACTTTACTTGGCATGAATAAGTCACTTAAAATCATAATCAATCTGAAACTTTGTATGCCCATGGTTGAAAGTCTTGTATAGCTTTAATAAGGCTTTAGGCACTGTACCAATCAATCTGTTTGGAAATTTCTAGCATAATTCTGAGAGCTAGAAAATTCTTTTTTTTTTTTTTTTTGACAGAGACACAGCAAGAGAGGGAACACAAGCAGGGGGAGTGGGAGAGGGAGAAGCAGGCTTCCCGCTGAGCAGAGAGCCCAATGTGGGGCTCGATCCCAGGACCCCGGGATCATGACCTGAGCCGAAGGCAGACGCTTAACGACTGAGCCACCCAGGGGCCCCGAGAGCTAGAAAATTCTTACAAAAGACAGAGGCACTATCTCACCCTCAGTAAATAGGTTCTCTTAGCTGATGGGCCCTGCTTCATTAACTTTTAACTGGTGCCTTTAATATTGTTTGTACTTTTAAACTTTTAAAGCCTTTATCAGATGTTCTTTGAAACCAAATGCATACCACTAAAATACACGTTTCCAATGTGATCAGATTTCGTTTAAACTTATTCACAAAGACCTTGAGAGGACAAAGAATGTATTTAATTATAGGAACTAGCATGGCGCCAGTAATGAATGGTTCGGTTCTGCCAATAATACCCAAACTAAAGCAATAATTTTTTAAAGCCTTGTTTTGCTTTAGCAATTTAAAATAAAGTATTTTCACATGTATTACCTTATTTAGTCCCTATGACAACCATAGAGCCAAGCAGAGTGAGTTTTATTATCTCCATTTTAAAATAAATATGGTTCAGAGACTTCAAATAATGGAGCCAAGCTTACACAACCAATACATGGCACAGTCAGCACCAGAATTCTGGCCTGTGGGCTCCCAGCCAATTGCCATTTCAATTCAGGTCTTTATATCAAACAATATAACTTCCCTTCCTATGTGATCTCTGCAAGGACAGGTTGCAAGTCTTATTTGTCTTTGGATCCCTGGTACCTACTTGGGACAAGAGTTTATGGTGGACCAGAAATAAAGACAATTTGTGCTCGTGTCTGTGCTTTTCACAATCCCTATTACCAGTTAGTTGGGCTGAGCTAAGACTAATAAGGCCAGAGTTTTAGGTTCTAAATATGCATGGGACAATTAGCTTTCTTGTATCCCATGGCCAAACAACAGTTCCTAAACACAACCAGTCATCTGACTAACCTATTCCAAGAGGGATCTGGCAAGTTAGTGGATAGCTTGGTCCAACTTATTTCCCTAAATCCATGCATCCATACTTGAGAGCAGGGACTGTCACACCTGCATCTAACTTCTCAGAAATATCCTCACCAACAGTCTTCCCCAGGAGGATTCCTAGACAAGGCCTTATGGAGCAGTGGCCATGATCTGTTCACAGTGACACCTCCCTTCAACCTGGCATAACTGATTAGAGATGGGTTGGGGCTTGACCCAAAAGCAGTCAATGGGCAGCCAAAAACCTTTGAGGTGTTCTGGTAAGAAGGCTGCCCCATCAGAAATGATGGGTATTTACAGGGCTGATCAAATGTCCCTTATCAGGAATTCAAAGTGAAGATATAAGGAAAGAGTAACTTAGGAGCAAGAAGAGAGAGACTCAGAGGTGGAGACACATTGATGGTGGAGCACAGGAGTGGGGAACACGAGAGACCTCCTACCAGGGCTCTGGCCAGGGTTATAGAGCCAGTGGCCGTCTGTTGAAGCCAGGGCTGAGTTTTCTTCCTTTCCAGGCCAGTAGCTCCTTAACCTTTTGGGATCTTGATCCTTTTGATAATCTGATGAAAGATATGGGTCCTTGTCTCAGAAAAAATTCTTGACAAAAATTTAAACCAATGATTGCATTTAATTTCAGGGGATTTCTTGATCCCCTAAAGTCTAACCTCAGACCCACTGAAAATCTATGGACCACAGGGCAAAGACTCTTGCTTAAACTGTCCATCTAAAATGGCTATGGTATCACATGATCTCTAAAGTTCAGCATGTGGTATAGGGCTTGGAATAGAGTGAGTATTATATACATCTTGGTTGAATGAGTGAATAAATAAATGACTGAGTGAATAAGTAAATAAATAAAAGAAGTACAGTTTGGAGTTCATGCCCTGTTCCTAGCACATTGGGAACATCCTTTTCCTATCTTACAAAATATTTTATTAACATAGCTGGGAAGCATGGCTAGAAGGAACACCTGTTACTTTTGTATATACCCAGATGATATTTAATATACCCATTAACATAGTTGGTGGGCACATATCACCTTCCACATCCAGACCTAGAAGGGCATTGTGCCTACCAGTATACCAATGAGAACTTGGAATGTCATAGCACACAAGGGTAGTCCTACTTCTCCAGTAGATAAAGATATGAAAATTTACTAGGCTTTCTGCTTGAATGTATATACGTATATGTATATATATGATTTAGAATTTAAGCTACTTTTTCTTAATATACAACTTTAAAAATACTACTGATTAACACTTTTATTTCTTTTCTGACTTTTGGGAGAAAAAACTAGTTATTTTGAATAATCTAGGATTCAATTTTAGGTTGAACATTAGCTGGCTTCTCATTCAGACAGACAGAGACAGAGAGAGAACAGCCTACTTTCCTTTGGTGATTCTGCCGGGTTTACTGGGGCTATTACCCATCTGAAGATGGACCAGGGTATAAATTCTTTGAGGGCAAGACTATGCCACGTAGCTTTGTATCTGCTCCTCTTGCCCACTGCCGATCTAAGTGTACTACAAATAGAGGGATTTTCATGAAATGTATATAGTGGTCCATAAAGTGGGGAGGACAGATCTGCTTTTTGATTTGGGGATGAAAACAAAGAGAAATATAGCAAACTGCAATGGTCTCAAATTTTTAAAAAGTATTGGCAGTCATCATTTCAAACTGATTACATTTACAAGTAAAAAATCTATCCTGTGGTTAATTATTTTTAAATTGCTTCCTCCTTTATCGTACAACCCTTATGTAAAAAGCTGCACTTCACTTTAAGTTATCCCTAATTAAAATTGCAGGATGTGGCATACATCTCATGTTTTCATATAAAGAGTCCCCCCCCCCCTTTGGACCAAATACCCCCTGGGGGTAAGAAAAATGCCAGTTCCATTCATTTGCAATGCAGAACTTATGGGGATACATTTGTCTCAACGCTTCCTCATGGACACTGGTGGCACAAAATATTGTACTGTGCTTCCATCCAAGGAGCACAAACATTCTTTCATTAATATATTTAAAGCCCATTAACAGGAAATCTATACTTGGATTGTGGCATAGCTACTAACCTCAAAGACCTAATTTTTGCTAGCTCTTGAGTCACTTAGCTTACTAGGCATAACATTTATTCTTTGAATGTGATCTTCAAAATATGACTACTGTATTCAACATGTGTGTGGTGTGAGGAGGAGTGAAGAAGCCAATATTTCCTGAATATTCTTTATGTAACAGGGACTTTGCAAAGATGATGTCATCCTAAGGAATTCTTTTTACTCATTTTACAGACCAGGAAGTTGAGCTACAGAGAGGTTAAGGTGCTTGCCTAAGGTCACATAGCCAGAAAACAACAGAGTCTGGATTCCAATCAGTACATTCAGCCCTCAAAGTTTAGGTCCTAGCCTCTTGCTGCCTCCCCAGCAGGGACCCATGACAGGGAATGGTTGTCTGAATCACCTCTGTTATTACAAATCATGAATTGAAGACCAGTTCTGTTTGATAAGGTTAAAAGACAAAGACTCCAACTCCCTGCTCTCACAGTTTGGAGCAATCCCTTGAGTGGAGTATGACCCACACATTGGTCTCAGGTCCCAGCCTTTCCTACTGGAGGCAGGACCAGGAAGTATGGTAACTCTCTTCGGTCTAAGAAAAAACTAACAGGACAGAACAAGGAGCTGCTCTGACCCAGCAGTGGAAGGCCAAGTTAAAGAATAGAAAGGCGTAACCTAAACCCAGAACTTGGCTCTCAGGTTTAAATGCCTCACCATGTAACTGCAGCAGCAGTGAGAGCTAGCTCCCGAGTTGAGGCTCAGATTCCATTTCTGCCTCCAGGAAGACTTTGCAGGGTGACCTTGGGCCTGACCCTTGACTTCAGTGTCCTCATCTTTGGAGTGAGGGGGTAGCAATGTCTGCCTAGCATCCACCTTCTCAGTTGGTTTTTAAAGTAGAACTGACACAGTCTTGGAGCAGACTCTGGCATAGAAGGTGGCTTTCCCCATACCCACAGCAGACCTGTACCGAAGGCCAGACCATCCGGCTCTATCCTTTGGTCAACCGGTATATCCAGAACCCAAATCTTTACAAACAATCCCACATTCTCCCATCAGTGTCCTTTGGTAGTTATAGATATTGTAGCACCACTGCTGTCCAGGATCAGAACTTAAGAAGTTGAAAGCCTCCAGGAAGATGTGGTGTCTTGTCTCCACATCAAGTAAACAGCCCATGGCATTGCTTTCTGACAGGTGACGACACTCACGGGGCACCAGGGAAGGAGCTGTGTTTACATGACACTTAATATCCTGAAAGGCATTGGATATATGGGGGTGCCCATATCCCAGTAACCCAACCCCCTGGCCTTGGACCAGTGGTGAATTCAAGACGATCTCCACCATTTGCTTGGCTGTCACCACCTCCCCAACGTGCGGGAGATGGCTGATAGCTCCAGAGAACAACCCCAACCTTTCAAATAGAAGAAACATAGTGTGTTACATGTTACCCAGCCAGTAGAAGAGAATGGGGACCTTTAAGAAAATGTGTCTAATGGGGCGCCTGGGTGGCTCAGTCGTTAAGTGTCTGCCTTTGGCTCAGGTCATGATCTCAGGGTCCTGGGATCGAGCCCCGCATCGGGCTCCCTGCTCTGCGGGAAGCCTGCTTCTCCCTCTCCCACTCCCCCTGCTTGTGTTCCCTCTCTCGCTGTATCTCTCTCTGTCAAATAAATAAAATCTTAAAAAAAAAAAAAGTAAGAAAATGTGTCTAATGTTTGAAGGAAAAGTAGGGCAGCCTTTGAAATTATTTTCATAGTCTTGAAACGAGAGAAATAAATTACCAGAGCTAATAGTTATAGACAGCAGGACAGGCAGACAGACTAAGCTCTGTATTTCCGTGATTCTAATACATGTTGGGGAGCACCTCATGGGCCCATACTCCATGAGGCACTTAATATACATTGTCTGGACTAATCCTTATGACAATCTATCATCCTCTGTCATGAACCAGCAATACAACCTTGAGCCAACATTGACATCTCTGGGCCCGGTCCCCTTCTAATGCCAGGGTAGGAATTATCAACACGTATGCCCAAATCCCCAAGGCTTGGGCCAAGAAATGGAATAGAGAGGAAGACAGTGAGCCATGCTGAGGGTGTAGATAACTCTGATACAGAGGGGGAGGGGAAGAAGCAGTGTAAATAAATGGGAGAGCATCTAGGGAGAAACAGAAAAGCAAATTTAGTAAGCACTTTCAAAGTATGAGCCTCAAAAAAAGAGTCTTTCTTCCTTGGAATATTACTGTTTTGTGCCAGCTAAAGAAGCCCAACTACCTCCCGTCTGCTTCAGAAAATAGACAGGATAACAGGAAACAGTTTCAGATTCCACAGTGATTATAGCTACTTAAGTTTGACTTACCAAATACTGTCTCAAACAGATGGTATGTAACATTTGATTAAGGGCTTATCCTGCAAGCCCAACAGGGAACATTTCTTCCCCTCTTAATATAGAAAAGATGCAGAGAAGAAAGGAAATAAACTGACATCTTTGCTCATATTCCATGTATGTCAGTTTTGCTCAATGTCTGTGCCTTTCCTGAAATGAATCTGTGCTTATTATGCAAGTCAAGACCAAACTACATAATAGTGACACCATAGAATCTTTGTGAAGAAGGATATAGAAGACCATCTCATCAAGGTCAGAAATGGAGACTGGGAAAGGTTAGCTGACATTCCCAAGGTCATATTGTGGCAAATTTGGGACCAGGTCTTCTAACTCAGGGTCTGTCATTCACACCAGTCTTTATATGTACATAATGTTCATTGTGGGGAAAACATACAAATTTGTCAGCACCATTATTACTAAATTAGCACCAATCTCTGATGAGTAATTATCAGAACTTGAAGCTGATGGGTAATGCCATTCAAGTCCAGTTAATGAGCCAAAAGCTTGGTTCTTCAAAACACTTAACATTAATCAGCATTTGGCTCTGGTTTGTGACAAGTGTTTTCAAAACATCACAGACAATTACAATATTCTTAGCTTTGCCTAGTGTAAATACAAAATGAAAGAAAGTCAGAATTTCATAAATGACAGTCTCCAGAATGGAAATAATGAGTCCCACAGAGAAGGTACAATGTGTTCATCTTTCTAGAGGCCAAATGTAATTTGGGAACTAATGAGGTCACTGAGAGATTACAAAGTGTGAGCCTTCTGCTTGGTGAGGATGAAAAGGCAAACAGGATCAGCCACATAATACAGTTAGAAAGGAATTACCCCAGGATTCACGCCCATCTCCCACTCCCAGGCACACCACCTACCCCCATGGTCACCAGCTGTGCCACAGAGGAGAAGGTTCCCCAGCATCTAGTGGGGGAGGAAGCAGCATGCTGAGAGGAATTGGAAACTCAACACATGGTGGCCTGATGCTGGGAAAGTAGCAGAGGAGACGAAGCCAGGGGGGGAAAAAAGGTAAGAGGGGGCGCCTGGGTGTCTCAGTCAGTGAAGTGTCTGCCTTCGGCTCAGGTCATGATCTCAGGGTCCTGGGATGGAGTCCCACATCTGGCTCTCTGTTCAGCAGGGAACCTGCTTCTCTCTCTCACTCTCCTTCTAGGCTCTCCCTCCCTCCCTCCCTCTCTCTCTTTCTTGCTCTCTCTCTTGCTCTCCCTCTCAAATAAATAAATAAATAAAATCTTAAAAAAAAAAAAAAGGTAGGAGGATAATGCCTTAGCTCCAAGCTCCAGGGTTCCAAGAAGAGTTCTTATGCAATTTTGTTCTCTGGGTTTCCTGGGGCAGTTCATCTATGACCTGCCCATCTATCTATCTACTCTCTATCTGCCGTTACAAGCTAAAACCCAGTTGTGGTTAATGTTAGGTTTTCTGAAAGACAGAGGATTGCTTCATTCACTGGGCTTAGACAGCATTACTCACCAGCTAGTTTTATATTAATAAAAAGTGCGTTAATCAATTAACCAGTCATTGTTGATCAGCCCATTAATAGTTGACATTTATTGAGAAGTCACTGTGCCAGAAACAACATTGAATGCTTTCCCAGCATTTTCTCATTTACTAGCCACTGTGACCCTGTTACATGATAATAACAATCATAGTCACTTTCAGGAATTTATCAACACATATATTAAGCACCTGCGGATATGATGTTCTAGGCATTGGGGATATAGCAATGAATGAAACAGGCAAAGTCCCTCCTCTCTCTTAGGTAACTTATATCAGTTAGCTATTGCTGCATAACAAATCTCCCTTAAACTTACTGGCTAAAACAATTAGCATTTACTTTTGCTCATAAATGTATGGGTTCCCTGATCTTGGCTGACTCACTCACATATCTGTAGCCATCTGGCAGATTGGCTGATCTAGAAGAACCTGTACTGGGAAGACTCCTCTCTTCTCCATGAGGTTACCATCCTCCAGCAGCTCTCCTGAGTGTATTCTTTATGGCAAATGCAGGGGTCCTGAGACAGAGAGAAAGAGGGAGAGAGAATGTGTGTGTGAAAATGTGCCAAGCCTCTTGACACCTAAACTAAGAATTAGCACAGTATCTTCTGCCACATTCTATTGGCCAAAGAATGTCATAAGTCCAGCCCAGATTCAAGGGTGGGGAAATGGAGTCCACTTCATGATGGGAAGAGTCACTATGGAAAACAGGTGGATACAGGGAGGTCATTAATACCCTCCATCTGTGACATATGTAATGATGGCTGAAATGATGCTAAGGAATTCATGAAAATAGTTCATTTGAGTCTCACAAGTACCCTGTGAGGCAAGTTCTACTATCAATCTTTGTTTTCTAGATAAGGAAATTGAGGCCTAGAGAGGTTGAAAAATTTGCCTAACATCTACAGATATTCCATGATGCAGTCAAGATTCAAACCCAAGAAAGACTGTAGTGCCTGAGCACCAAACTACTGTGTGCTTCTCTCCACCCTGGGCACCTCAGGAGAGAGAGAAAGTATAACACCTGGTCAATACCTGCAAGGCCCTTCCTGGCCTACTCGGGATACATAACACAAACCCATGAAGAACCAGTAACCATACATGCCTCTAAGCTGTACTTCCTTGATAATTGCCGACAGCGGCTGAGGATAAACGTGGCCAAGACAAGAGATAGAAGCTTCCATGAAGAGGGGGACACTAACTGAGCTCTGAAGGTCATGGACAGTGAACAGCAAATGGCATTCCCCTAACTTCTATGTAAAGAAGTTTCTGCATCTTCCTTGCTTATAGAATAAACTTCAATTTCACTAGAATGGCATTCAGTATTTCTATTTAATATATGGATTTATAAAGCTTAGCATTTTATTCAGCTGCAAGCAAACAGAAAATCTGACTACCAGTGATTTTTACTCAAATAGGGATTTTTTCCCCCCATGCACAAGGCATGTGAGGGAAGGCAGTCCAGGGCTTCCCTGGAGCCAGGGGATGTCATCAAGGAACCAAGATCTTTCTTTCTCCTCTGCCATCCTAAAAATGTATCTTCATTCTTGTGGGTTGGAAGGTGGGGTCTCATGGTGCCAGGATGGCTGCCATACTCACAAGTAATTGTGTGTATGCCTAAGTAGGAAGAAAAGAGGAGAGGAAGGCCAAGGTGAGCATGCCAGCACACCCTGTCCACTGTCCATGGACGTCCACCAGCTTACACTCTCTTTACTCTCTTCAGCCAGAAGTTGGTCATGCAGAGCTGCAAGGGAAACTGGACAGGCTGGTGTTTCAGTTTTCTAATTCTGCAATAAGGGAAAACGAGGCAGAATGGAGCTGGAACTGACTTTTTTATGCCCCAGCGAACTGAAGTTGTTATCCCAAGAGCACTTCAGTCGATTGCTCTCCTGGCTCTCTGTTCTCCTCATGCACTTCTCCCTTCATGGACTGTGGAAATTCTTCGGCGACTTCCCTGATCCCCAGTGGCAGACATGACTTCTGTTAAGCTCCCTTAGTCCTTTCTCTCTGCTGCTTCTGTTGTGGCATTTAGCCCTTTCTGCCTTGGGTTGTTCCTCTAGTAGAATGCAAACTCTTCCTGTCAGGGACCATGTCTTGATTCTTGTTCCACCTCCTGTAGCTCCTGGCATGTGCAGACATCATGATGGGAAGGGATGTGGCACCATGACGATGAGGGAAAGAAGGGTGGCCCCAATAATTTGAGGATTTTCAAATGATGACTGGCGTAATGGTGGTGACATCAGTGGTAACAGACCCTGCTGAGCTCTGTTTCAGACTTGTTGAGTATGAGTTGATCACTGAATCCACAAATAGAAATTTGAAACAGGTTTCTGATTTTAGGAGAAAGGTCAGGATTTGAATAACAGGTTTGAAACTCATTGTCAAAAAGGAAGATTTAAAGCAGAAAGGGCTGAGGATTCCATCCACAGAGAAGACCATGGGGAAAGAGGAAAGAGTGAGCTCCAAAGATCAAGCAAATGTCAAAAGCAGAGCTGGACAATGACGCAGGTCAGACATCACCAAGATTTTGGCAGGCAGGGAGCACTGGCCCTGTGCTTGTCCAAATGGTCAGTGTGTCCTCATGAAGAACAATGGAGGCCAGACGTGAGCAAGTATTCTCAGTCCAAACTCTAAATTTCAAGATAACTAAGGATGGAGGCAACAGACATGTGCTTCTGTGAAGCAATAAATAAACAAATGTCTGATTTCCTTACATGGCGAATAACAGAACCCCAACTGAAATTGGCTTGAAACTGGCTTATGTAAAAGAGAACTTATCAGCTCATGAAAGAGCAGGGATGGCTTTTGCTTCAGGCATGGCTGGATTCAGGGCCCAAGTAATGTCTTTAGGATCCATCTCTCATCTCTCTTCATTTCTGATTCTCTCTTAATGTTGGACTCCTTCTCCTTTAATGCAGGAGGCATTTCCATAGGCATCAAGGAAAGCTGACAGAAAGCAACTCTAGTCTACAACACCTTTTTTTTTTTGAAGTAGGCTCCATACCCAGCTCAGAGCCCAATGTGGGGCTTGAACTCACAACCCTGAGATCCTGATACCGAGACCTGAGCTGAAATCAAGAGTTAGACACTTAACTGACTGAGCCACCCAGGCGCCCCTAGCCTACAACATCTTTGCAGCTTGTGATTTCAGGACTGAGAGAGAGCTCTGCTCCCTCCCTAAGCTCCCAAATGTAAAACCTCAAGGAGGAATCTGCAGCGTCCTTCTAGGTTTCCTGCCTATCCCCAAGCCAAGGGAATGAAGCATGCTGATTGACTGGGCTGAGGTCACATACTCACCTCTCTGGAAGTTGCGGGGCTGGGGGCTCTCCATTAAAAAGTAGTTCTGTTGGCAGAAGAGAAGAAGTACTAGACAGACAAAAACAACAGAAGTCTTCTAAGGCCTGTTGCAAATAGGCTTTGACCATTTGGGCTTTGCTTCCTTGTTATGACTCAGGCACACAGGGCCTGTTGATAATTCAACAGTGAAGACTTGCTTGACTCACTGCCCCGGCGTCCACTTGCCCATTTAGCTAGTAACAGCCTCTTTACCTTGCTCCAGGCTTTCAGACATATCCCAGGAAGAGGAACTAAATGGAGCCTTAGGCCAGTCAGTCTCAGGGCTTGCTATTTTCAGTAACTGAATTCAGCCCCAGTTGCCTTATAATTACATCCATTTGGGATTCTATTTGGCTCCTCCCCATGCCTTCCTGAGCTACATCTTGGATTCCTACTCTACATACTATTTCCTCTGGGCCTGGGATATTACTTTATTTTCTCCTGGTATAATCCCCTAACTAAGTTCGCATGACTAGTCTCCACTCCTTCATTCAATAGCTACCTTTATGAGAGCTGTCTGCAGCTGGATACTGAACTCTGCTCACTTGTCAAGCCTTCTCCCTATTGCCCATTGGTTGGACCACCCCTGTGCTATCTCTGGAGGCTGGTTCAGACCCTGAGTCCCACCCCAATTATGATAGCTACTAACATCCCTAAAAAAAATTTCCTCAGTCCCTAAATATACGGAGTCATTGGGCCACATGGAACAGCCTTCTTGGAAGCACCCAAAGTATTTACTGCATTATAAACATTTGATCTTCCCTGTGGAACCATGCAGAAGTGGGAAGAATGCCCAACTCCCCTATTTCATTATCACACTCTGTCACCAGGGCCTTTAAAGAGTTTGTTCTACTGGGTAACAAGGTATTGAATCCCTCCTAAATCAGACCCTGACCTTTAGGCCTGAGCCTTTTTGCCATAGAGTTCAGACCCTGTTGTGGGATAGCTACCACCTAGTTCCTTCCATCTCTCTTACATCTCTTTCAAGGGTCTTATTTTTTTTAAAAAAAGAATTTATTTATTTATTTGAGAGAGAGAGAATGAGAGAGAGAGAGAGCACATGAGAGGGGGGATGGTCAGAGGGAGAAGCAGACTCCCTGCTGAGCAGGGAGCCTGATGCAGGACTGGATCCCGGGCCTTCAGGATCATGACCTGAGCCGAAGGCAGTCGCTTAACTAACTGAGTCACTCAGGTGCCCTCTTTCAAGGGTTTTATACATAAAAATCTCTTCCCCTTCCTTCAGGAAAAGAGCAAAGAACTCATGCATATTGGTGCCTAGAAATAGACTCAATCAGATCTGCTCCATTAATTTTCTAAACATGCCTGGACATGAACTCCAGCAGAAGAATAGGCCTGGGTTTAGGTTTAAATCTCTGCAAAGAGAAGAGGCATGTTAGTAGAAAACTCTTTCCCAATCTGGGTGTACACTATCAAAACATTCTTGGTATGTGTATTGGCTACCCGTCACACATCACTTAACAACCTCTCAGCCCTATCTTCCACTGCAGGCCCTGCTGAGGCACCAAGTTCCATATGGTCTTTGTCCAAGGGTGTAATCTGATAGTGTCTTCCCTGGCCCCCCCTCACCCCCTGGGTGTTTTCTGCACCCCCTCTGCGGTATTCTCTTATGCAAGGTGCGTTATACCTAGGGGAACCTGCTTAACACTAACACATTATAACCTAGAAGAGGGTAGTTAATGCCATGGGACCACCCTTGACCAATAGACAACAGAAGCTAATGAATATGTACTTCCCTCTTTTGTCTTCCATGCAGGCATTTTTTTTTTTAAGATTTATTTATTTATTTGAGAGAGAGAGAGAGAGCACAAGCAGGAGGGGCAGAGGGAGAGGGAGAGAGAATCCCAAGCAGACTCCATGCTGAGTGCTGAGCGCCAAGCCCGATGACGGGCTCGAACTCACTACCCTGAGATCATGACCTGAGCTGAAACCAAGAGTCTGACGCTTAGCCAACTGCATAACCCAGGTGCCCCCAGGCAGGCATTTTTGAGACACAATTCATAGGGCTTCTGAGAAGATTCCAGTGATATAGAACAGAAGTTGTCTGCCACAGTGGCCAAACCAATAACTCATCCTTGTATTGATTTTTCCTCCTTCCCTGTCACACATCCCTTGTTCCCTACTCCTCTCTGGGATTACTTTTCAAATAAAATATCTGAGGTTCAGCTTTCAGGGAAACCCAACTTAAGAGGTAAGTATATTATGGCTTCTTGGTAGCTGTCTAAAAGAAAAAATAAACCTTTGGTACCAAATATCTAGCTTCAAATTCTGTCTAACTGTAAGACCACAGACAAATTACTTAGCCACTCTGAGGCCCAATTTCCTCATCTTTAAAATGGGGATAACACGATAGACCCCATTGTATTTGTCTAAGTATTAAACTGGATAGTCTGTGTGAGGAGCCAAGCAAGGACAGCTGCCCGGGGGTCACATTCAATCAGTATTCATTCTCTTCTCTTTATTCTCACCCTTTGCTCCTCGGGGACTTTTTTTCTTTTTTTTTTTAATCACAGAGTTGAAGGGTAGAAATGAAAATAGACATAAGAAAAGGATAGCTGTGTGTACACAAGAAAATATTTCAAATGTATATACTTAACAGTACACAGATAGATACATATGTGGAATTCCATTATGCTGAACTTAAAATTTGTGTACTTTATATAAATTATATTGTAATTAAAAAATTTTTTTAGGGGCACCTGGGTGGCTCAGTCGGTTAAGTGTCTGCCTTCGGCTCAGGTCCTGACCCCAGGATCCTGGGATCAAGCCCCACATCAGGCTCCTTGCTCGGAGGGGAGCCTGCTTCTCCCTCTCCCTCTGCCTGCCACCCCACCTGTTATGCTCTCTCTCTCTCTCTTTCTCTGTCAAATAAATAAAAAATCTTTAAAAAATATTTTTTAAAGCACTAGAATATTTAGGGATGTATTAAATACTCTCTAAAAGTAAGGGATACATCATTGTTCTGGAACATACATTTATAAATAGAGATACAGGGATGCCTGGGTGGCTCAGTGGGTTAAGCGTCTGCCTTCGGCTCAGGTCATGATCCCACAGTCCTGGGATGGAGTCCCGCATCGGGCTCCTTGCTCGGCGGGGAGTCTGCTTCTCCCTCTGCCCCTCCCCCCTCCTCTTGCTCGCTCTCTCTCTCTCTCTGACAAATAAATAAATAAAATCTTAAAAAAATAAAATAAAATAAAATAGAGACACAGTGAGATGGACAACTAGATTCTTCTGTCACAACAGGAGCTATTTCCTTTAGCAAGTTTTAAGTGAAAATGACCTTATTAATATATAGATATTCAAATCAAATATATGTGTTACATATAAATTAAAAATACATACTGTATTTAATATATAATAAATATATATAACATATAGTCAATAAGAACATTTTTTATTTAAAATCTGTTAAACAATTCCTTCTCTGATGGAAGTATAGGTATTTAATATGTTAACATACATTAATGATATTAATAATAATATGGAAAATCAATAATAAATAATATAGAAAAATTATATATACAAACAAAGTGGTTACTATATGAACTACCTTGTTTTTAATAAAGGACTTTGAGGGGCGCCTGGGTGGCTCAGTTGGTTGAACGACTGCCTTCGGCTCAGGTCATGATCCTGGAGTCCCGGGATCGAGTCCCGCATCGGGCTCCCTGCTCAGCGGGGGTCTGCTTCTCCCTCTGACCCTCTTCCCTCTCGTGCTCTCTGTCTCTCATTCTCTCTCAAATAAATAAATAAAATCTTTAAAAAAAATAAAGGACTTTGAATCTGAACTAATGAAAAGACAAGTAAATCAGTGGGATTAAATCAAGAAGACAATATAGCCCCTCATGCCATTATTTAATTATACGGTGTCTCAGCCAGGAGTAGACACCCAAGGGAGCTCTAAGCATCTAAAGGGCGAAAATTGCATTCTTGGAACACAATTCAAATACCAGTGATATTATGCACAAGCGTGGAGACAAGTCTCTAGATGCTGGAGAAACAGAGTCCTGGTCCAACAGGCAGAGCAGGGAGGGCAACAAGCATGGTAGGAGCTGAGGGCCTAGAGTAGGTCCCCCCAGGTCAGCCAGGTCACCAAACCGTACAGTCAGGAACCCCGCAAGGGCCTCCCAGATCCCACAATGTGCCAACAGCCCTTGGGCTACTGACCACACAGGGGGACCAACATGCCGGCAGTGTTAGCCCAAGCGGTGGCGAGAGAACCACAGACGTGGGTGGGCAGTTCAGAGGTGCCAGGCCCTGCGCTCCCCGCTTCCTGCCCCACACGCTGGAGGAGCCTGAGGCCAGGAAAGGCTGCAGGGAGGAGAGAAGCTGTGAATCAGAATAAAAGTCAAACTATCTGGATCTAGCTTTTAAAAACTGCAAATTTCTACAACTCGCCCTAGATGCTCTTGAGGGATAGAAAAAGGGATTAGACATAGAATCATTGAAAGTACTGATTGGGAAAAATAGAATCCATTACATGGTTGTGCCCTAATATCAATTACCCGCTTACTAGGAGATCTGCGATGACAGAGCAAGGGTAAATGGGAGATTAGACACATACTTACATACACACATACCATACAACAGATAAGATTCAAATAGTTTTTGAGTAGAATACAAATAGCTACCTTTACTGGGGGGTTTCTCCTATGCTCTGCATTGAACCAGCAGTGTCCATTAATCCATTTCATCCTCACAACAAATAGCATATTATTCCCATTTTTCAGATAAGGAAACTGAGACTTTAAGAGGTTTAAGTGACTACCCTGTGATCACAACAGTGCGTAAGTGGCTAGTAAGTAGCTGTCTCTTTTAACCTCTTATTGCATATCCTAAGCTGGAGTCATTAAATCAACCTAGTCCTGCTTCCTACCATCTCATTTTCTAAATGTTTAAACTTAGCACCAGAAAATGAAAAGACTTGGGCAAAGTTGTTATTATTTAGTAGCAGAGAGAAGATTCTAAGTTTTACCACAGGGCTTATAATAAGGCTATTAAAAGAAAGGGAAAAATGACAAATATGCCGATTAAAGTGTTACACATACTTTTGTTTTGCACAACAATTGTCATCATCTTAAGAGATCACAGTACAAGGAAGGTGCTCCTCTGGCTAAGCTCTTGCTGTGAGCAGGGAATGGAGGGACCTTATAAAATTCTAACCTACTTGTGAAGTTCAAAGGCATCATTAACATTTCCGCCTTCAGCGCTGTAGTACTGAGTGCATTCCCAGCACCTAGTGCGGTGCCTAGCACATAGTACGTACTCAATAAATGTTTGCTGAATGGATATTCAATATAACTATAATTAGCATAGCCTGGACAAAAGAAATAAGTTCTTTTCCTTTTAACACTGTGAAGATAATACTAAAACAGATTCATTTTCTGTTTTCCCAACTCACATGAGTCCAACTTTTATTTGCATCTGGAGTAGACAGGTACAAATGGGCTCATCTGTCATCTGTCATTTCTTCTGAGTCAGGTCATCATGACGCTGTGGTCTGTCACCAGACACCAAGGATCGATCTTCCAGGTCAATCTCTCTCCATTTGTGTATTACTTGTTCCTTTGTGTAAACTATATAATGTAACTATATATATATGTAAAAACATATACAGTAACATATAGTATGTTATAACATATACAGTAACTATATATATATATATACATATATATGTGTGTGTGTATATATATATATATATATATATATAGTAACGTAACTCACATTCCAGGGGTTGATTTCCAGACTTTCTTTACCCCCAGTGATGGACCAGGGACAAAACTCTGCTCACCCCTTTCTTGCTTATGGACATTGCTGAGAGGCCTATGGGGGAGCTTAGAAAGTGAATGGGAGTTTTTATCCCCTCCCTTCTGTTAAATTCTAACTCACCTCCCCTCTCCCGCATGGCTAGTCTAGCTGTGGGCCCCAGGCAGTCTCTGCCAGCCAGGCCAGGCCTGATCTTGTTCTCTGAATGTTTGAAGCGGGGACGCCTAAAAGGAAATATTGTTCTCATTCCGAAGTTGCTTCATCTTCATGGGGAAAAAAGTTTTTTCAGGGAAAGGTAAATGCAGCCAATCTGAGAAATCTTAGTTGATTATTTACTATCTATTATTTAACCTTCAAAAGATTCCACTGGGAAAGGGAGGGCAAGTATTTATACAGTTCACAGCCCAGAGAACTTCTTTTTCTCTGCATGATCACCTAGACTAAGCCAGGTAGCTTAAGGTTACATTCAAAGAGGCCAACCTGTGACCCCCTCTGTTTTCTAAAATACCTCACAGTGGACATTTAAAGCAGCCGACTCACTCACAAGGCTGAGGGCGTGCAGTTTTTACATCATTCCTGACTTACTGGTGGAGTTCGGCATATTAGCTTCCCCTGCGCGCATGACAATCTGTGGCTAATCTGTACAGCGCATGAGGGAAGCTGTCAATAGAGGGCTAATGAAGACTTAATATAAAAGAAAATGTTCTCAAAGTGGAACTACCAAAAAGGAATTGTGGCTTTTACTGTTTGGGAGGGTGCTTCTCCAGTTTTAGAGCATCATTTCATGGGACTTGACTTTTCAGGCCCAGGCTTTGTGCAGATAAAAACTGCTCCATGTTAGAAATACTATTATTATTATTTATCTAAAGCAGTTACTCAAAATACCTAAAAGCTGTTTGAGAAAAGTCAGGCAATAACACAGTGTAAAAACTCATGCTAAGGACTGTTATTTCAAAGGGTAGAGGGAACACAATCCATCCCTCTTAGGGTCCTTAAAAAATACAGTAAGTAAAAGTGGAGTGGTTCATGTTACATTAAAGGCAAAGGCTAAGACTTAACTAAATACCCAAAATAATAGTGCTTTTTATTTTGACTGTGTTAGTTAGAAATAGCAATTGGATGCAAATAACAGGTAGTAGGAGTGGCTAAAGCAAATCAGTGGTTTATTCTCACCTATAAAGAAAATCTGAAGGTATGTGATCATTAGAGACCCAAGTTCTGTTTTTCTCATTGCCATCCTTAACCTCATGATCCATCATGGCTGCTGAAATCCCAGCCATCCCAGCCATGTCCCAGGAAAGAAGAGAAAGGGGAGAAAAGACAAAAGGAGCGTCCACCCATAGAGTTGCCAGATTTGACCAATAAAATTTCTATACATTGTGTGAATATACTTACATTAAAAATTATTCTTTGTTTATCTGGAATTCAAATTTAACCTGGGCATCCTGCATTTTATCTGGCAACTCTGCCCATCTAATATCTCCTTAGATCTCACTGGCCGTCGCCACTGCAAGAGAGGCTGGGAAATGTAGTCTCTTAACCAGGCACATTGCCACATTGGAGTCATTTTATTTAGGAAGAAATAGAAAGTAAATATCGTGTCAGGAGCTAACAGTCTTTGCCGGAGTGAAAGTGAGTCTGAGGAAAGGACAGGGTCTCATCCATGCCCCACACCCTCTATGAAACATTTCTTGACTGCATCACCTTGAGGTCACTCTGGCCTCTGAAAACATCTGGCCCTTTTTGTCTCAGTTTTGGATACAAAGTATGATTTTTATCTTTTAATTTTTAATTTTTTTAGTAATCTCTACACCCAATGTGAGGCTTGAACTCACGACCCTGAGATCAAGCCTCACACGCTCTTCTGACTGAGCCAGCCAGGTACCCCACAAAGTATGATTTTTAATAAACATATAAGAATTGATATATTCAGGGGCACCTGGGTGGCTCAGTCGTTAAGCGTCTGCCTTCGGCTCAGGTCGTGATCCCAGGGTCCTGGGATCGAGCCCCGCATCGGGCTCCCTGCTCGGCGGGAAGCCTGCTTCTCCCTCTCCCACTCCCCCTGCTTGTGTTCCCTCTCTCGCTGTCTCTCTCTCTCTGTCAAATAAATAAATAAAATTAAAAAAAAAAAGAATTGATATATTCAGGGGGCTGTTATCTTCTTCAGAGAAGTCTGACACTAATCATACTCCCACCCTTCAAAACAGTTCAGCGATTTAGATCCTGATGAAGCCAAAGTCTTCCCTTATAAGGGATACAGGAAGCTGCAAGTGGCAGACAGGATCAGGGATGCCTTTGAAATTTGTTGTCTCTCAGTGGAAATGTTCAAAAAATTCCATTCTACATCAAACTTACACCATTCCTTCCCAGAACTTCCTCCCACCATTGTAAGAACACAAAATTATCTTATAGAATGTCAACAGCTCTAGCCAGTGGGGCCCGGTCTAACAAAGCAGCTGGTTTAGGAAACTGGCTTTGGAAAGCTCAATGGCCTCTCATAACTCAATCAGCTGTGGCCTGATCAGTCTCATTAAAACATGGTTTACACTGTGGTGCATCCTAAAACAAAGATAGGGAACAAGAAAAGAAAACAAACCCAATTTAAAATTCTCTCCGTGTTTCCCTCAAAAAATTCTAATTTGGGGCTTCCTTTTGCCCAATGGTGACCTCTTATAGCTCGTCCCCACTATAAACCACGCTTCCAAGCTTTTCCCTGGCTCTGACCTGGACAAATTTAGGATATTTTATAAAGGTCAGTCTCTACTGCTAAATGACCCTTAAGCACATCCAACCTATCTGCAGGTCCCTTTCTCTGGTTCCCTTTTTTTTTTTTTTTTTTTTTTTTTTTTTTTTTAAAGATTTTATTTATTTATTTGAGAGAGAGAGAATGAGAGACAGAGCATGAGAGGGAGGAGGGTCAGAGGGTGAAGCAGACTCCCCGCTGAGCAGGGAGCCCGATGCGGGACTCGATCCCGGGACTCCAGGATCATGACCCGAGCCGAAGGCAGTCGCTTAACCAACTGAGCCACCCAGGCGCCCTGCAGGTCCCTTTCCAGGGTTAACTGTGGTCTGTGAGCTTTCGAAAGTAAGAATAAAATAATTTTTCTCAGATTGAATCTTAATAACCATTTCCATGGTTCAGTGCCTTTCCTGGATGGTTGCTGGGCACACATCTCCACGTAGGTGCTGATAACAGTAAATGTGTTCCACGGACATATTCCGCCTGCGGTAAGCACGTTCCACTCTGGGTTTTGTCATATACTCCTTCGTTATTTAATTTTTTTTTTAAATTTTTTATTAGAGAGAGAGAGAGCACAAGCAGGGGGAGTGGCAGGCAGAGGGAGAGGGAGAAGCAGGCTACCCGCTGAGCGGGGAGCCTGACGTGGGGCTCGATCCCAGGACCCTGGGATCATGACCCGAGCCGAAGGCAGACGCTTAACCGTCTGAGCCACCGAGGCGCCCCATTCTCCTTCGTTATTTATACTGCTTTCAGTCAGCTACTTGATACTTCATAAAATTTGCCTCCAAGCTGTCCTGCAGGGAAAAACGACCTATCCGAGGGGAATGCTGTTCCAACTTCATAACCTCTGAAGATTGCCCAATAGTCCTCTGGAAAGGTTGCAGGACTGGAGCGAGCGAAAAGTCCAGGCCGCTTCCTGGCATTTAACGGCACCGAGTGCCTTAGTGTAAATAGAATTATCCCTTGCTTTCAGGGGTCCTTTCCAGCCAATCTCTCCCACGGGACAGCAAGTGTAGATGGCATGAGCGATGTGGAAATTCAGCCTCTGCTCAAGGTCAGAACAAGCAGGGTTCGTCAGTGATGATTTTACCGATCTCCGTTATTTCAGAAAGCAAGAAGAGAACGGAATAGCGGCAAGAATGGGTCTATGGGATGGAAATAATGAGCCATTTATAACCCAAAATGAGGCTGCCAGGAAAAGCAAACCAAAAAAAAAAGTACATTTTATCAGAGGCCCATGCTGCCCAAGGCTAGTGGGGTACAAGGTACTGAGTGTTCAGCTCCGGGGGCCAAGAGCTACAGTAAGTCATCCCCCGCTGTGCCGCTTCTCTCCTGTCAGCCGGATCAAGCAGCCTTAACCACCTGGTGGAGAAGAGCTTTAGTGTTTTCTAAGTGTGTGCTGGGTGGATGCTTCACATTTTTGATAAAGATGTGGAGTCATGTTGCAACACTTAGCGAGGGCCTCTGCTAAGAGTTGCGCAATTCCGGGAGGCCCTGCGTCCTGCGCATCAGCCAGGCGCTGCGAGCACACGGCTTACGTAAGGCACGATCGGCCCTTCCAGGTCTCTCCTCCCAGCCTCTGGAAGAATTTTCAGGCTCTGAACTTGGTCCTGGTTTCCAGCAGTTCTTTGTCAGCACCTGCCAGCGAGGTAGGGAAAACTGCCGCCTCTGGCACAGAGGGCTGCACCCTATAAGGAGGGAGGGTGAGGGCTTTTCATCCGAGGGAGTCTGGGCCAGAAGGTGGAACTGGGGCTGCTCTGGGAGGTGATGACATGGAAACGGAGTTCCCCCAAGTCAGGCGTCCTAGTTACCTCAGGAGCACTGCTGAATGATTTGCTCACAGCTCCTTTGTCTGCTGATTGGAAGTCGGCCGCTGTGCTCTCCTCCTCCGCTCACCTGGAGCCGTTGTAAAGTAGGTCGGCTGCTTGTCTGATGCCCTCTCACCTCCAATCACCGTACTCATGCCTGCCTCCCTGCTTGGCCTCTGTTTCCATGCAGGATTCCATTCCCTCCACAAAGCTGGTGAGCACCTGCAATGTGCCGGGTGCTGTGCCAAGCACTGGACACCACGCAAGGCTTTCACAACACCTGTTGTCCCCTTGGGACACACCGGGCTCATCCTCCATGGGTCTTTTCTCCCGTGTGCCTCTTAGCCCTGCCACGTCCCTGAATCAGCCTTCCCTCCCTTCACATTCCATGACTCCCCCTCTTCCTCCCTTTTGGGAGTAGAACTATTTCTTTATCGTTGTTATCATGGTAACCTAACAAATGATTCTCACAAAAGTGTTGCTTTTGGTCATCACTGGTTCCTCTCAGGAGTTTTTTCACATTAAACAGTGATAGTTTGGGGCGCCTGGGTGGCTCAGTCGTTAAGCGGCTGCCTTCGGCTCAGGTCATGATCCCAGGGTCCTGGGATCGAGCCCCGCATCGGGCTCCCTGCTCAGCGGGGAGCCTGCTTCTCCCTCTCCCCCTCCCACTGCTTGTGTTCCTGCTCTCGCTGTGTCTCTCTCTGTCAAATAAATAAATAAAATCTTTAAAAAAAAGTGATAGTTTGAAGAAATGATGCCTTCCATGAACGAACAATAGGCTAATGGGGGAATGTGAAACTAGAGTGCACAGGGGGAGGAATATTGTCTGAGCAGATTCTTTCCAATGTTACCAGGTGACAGGTTGCCTCTTTCATGCCTTCCCTTAATACTGGTGAGCTGTGAGTACAGTGTTCACCGGAACAAATTCTGGAGCTGGACTGCCTGGGTTCAAATCCCAGCTCTGCATGTTCAAATCTTAGGAAAGTTATTTGATCTTGCTCCTTAATTTCCTCACGAAAAGACGCATGGTTTGGAAATTAACATAAATTAGTATTATGAAATTTTTATAATACTGGCATGCATAATAAACACACTATAAATATTAACTTTGATTTTTCTTGAGGCCATTTCTACCTTTTTTACCTTTTTTTTTAAGGATTTATTTATTTATTTGAGAGGGTGGGGGGAGGAGGAGGGGACAGAGGGTGAGGGAGAGAGAGAATCCTGAGCAGACTCCCGGCTGAGGGTGGAGCCTGACGCGGGACTCGAGCCCATGACCCTGAGATCATGACCTGAGCTGAAACCAAGAGTCGGATGCTTAACTGGCTGAGCCACCCAGGCATCCCTCCTTTCTATTTATAGTCAGATTCTCATACGAGTTGGTGCACTTTAAAGAGAGGACTGCTTATTCCGGGCTGCAGTTTCCTCATCTGCAAAACAGGAAGTAGTGACTGAATAAGGATGTGGGGGTAGAGGACCAGTCAGGTGACCAGGTTCTACTCTATGTGCTCCATTGGCTTCCTGATCTTGGACAGCTCACTTAACCTCACTGCATCCCAGAGACTGGACTTGTCTGCATTTTCCAAACTCCCGTCTTTCAAATAACACCAGCGGAATTATTACCATGTGCCTGAACCACCTCTTTATACATACTTACTTGATATTTTCCTTTAGGATAATCTTTAAATCAACTCACTTTCATATGTAACTGTGCAGTAAGCAGTAATATCCATATACGCAAGGGCTCGATATGCTATAGATTTTTCTAATGCATGTTAAAGTAATTACTTAACAAAACTTTAAAATGTTTGTATAACATCCAAGCCATCTTGCATGCTACCAATGATGTACACATACCATTTTAGGAAAATCTGGATTAAATTTTCACTATGGATCCAGCCAGCTCTAAAAACCTGTTACTGTTATATAATTTTCATGTGGTTATTTAACTTTGGATGTGTTTCTTTATATCATTTACCTCCTTGAGGGTGCAGAGGAGCACTATGGTTTATACCTCTTTAGGCACCTAGCACAGAAGAACGCTTAGTAAATATTTAATTTTAAATCATAAATGCATATGGAAGCATGCATACATATACACAATTATATCTGTCTCCTACTAACCACCAAGCCAATACCAAAAATGCTCATTTCTTTTTTTCCCACATCAGTATCATTATGTTCCTTGGGTGGTTGTTCACTAACTGAAGTAAAGCATGTGGAGTTCCAGGCCGTGTGATGCTCAGGAAATGTTAGCTTCCCTGACTGACTTCTCTCTTCCCATGTCCTTTGTTAGTGAGTAGCATTTGTCTGTGTGAAAAGTATAAGGAGTATAGCCCTGGCTATTGTTGGGCCAGAATAATTGTTGTCTTCACCATCAACCCTAAGAGTCCATTCCCAGAACTAGAAACATCTGATCTAAGAAAGAAATTTCACTTTTAAATGCTAGTATTGAAGATGTCTCAAGAAACTGCCTGGAGATTTACTGAAATTTCCTCAGAAAAACAAAATTTTTTAAAAGATTTTTATTTATTTATTTGACAGAGAGAGAGCACAAGCAGGGGGAGCAGCAAGCAGAGGGAAAGGGAGAAGCAGGCTCTCCACTGAGCAAGGAGCCCAATGCGGGGCTTGATCCCAGGACCCTGAGATCATGACCTGAGCTGAAGGCAGACACTTAATCGACTGAGCCACCCAGGCGCCCCTCCTCAGAAAAATTTAATGCACATATCATGGCACAATTCTGGGTTTGTAGCTAGAGCAATTTCTCTACCCACCAACATTTATTAAGCATCTTTTTGAGCTCCTTCTGTGTCAATGATCTTGGGAGATACAAGTCTAAATAAGACTATGAGATTGTGAAGAGACAAGTAGGCTCTGAGTGCCTTGTAGGCAAGGAAGAGGTCTCTTCCATCCTTGCATTTCCTCCCCCCCCCCCCCACCTCCGGGGCCTTAGCAAAGCATGCACACGTGCTAGCTACCCATTCAGTATGCTCCATCAATGAACAAACAAATGAATGAAGACAGCAGTCTAGCACTTAAGGAGCCCGCAGTCTGTTTTGAGAAGAGAGAAAACAAAGACAGATGAAGTGTTAATTAACAATAAACCTAACATTACAAGAGATAACACAGGCTATTAAAGGTTAAGTGAAGAACTACTGTCAGACACCTCCCCCAAAGTACCAAGTGTTGATTCAGCAGCAGGTCTCAAGGAAAAATGTGTGTTGGCCATTCTTGTGTACTTAACCACTTTTCCGCCAAACTTCAGAGGGAAGTTGCTAGGTTGCTGTCACGTGACTGGTTTTAAAGGCCACCGAGTTTATCAGCTCCTGGGAGCAAGCCGGGTATTAATTACTGTAAAGAAACCAGTGGGTGTTTATCTTCCCAAGCATTCTTCATTCATCCACAGGCAAAGAAACAACAATGATGACTCTTTGAGAGGTATGGAATTGGCATATAGGAGAAGTTAGGAGGCTTTAATTAATGTTTTGCAGGCTGTAAGTGAGGGTGACTCTTCAGCATGAGGCCTTTGCCTGACTTCCTGGAGAGAGGCTCTGGGCTTCCTACACAGCTCTCTCTAAGATTCCAACTGTCAGCATAAACATAGCAGCCCAAACAGTGTTCCTTATTATTCATTACTTACTGAAACACTCTTCCCAAATACACACTTAACTGAAAGATGCCTTCTTCTGTAGGTATTTTAAGCCATTTTTAGTCTGTGAATCAGACCACAGATTTTAATCTATTTCATTGGGCACTGATCCCACCAGCAGCAAAACCTTAATTAATTAGTAAAAAACAAAACAAAACAAAAAAAAACAAGGCATTTCCATTCAAATTATTTTTTGAAAAATGATTTGTGTACATGGCCAATAAAAATTTCACAGTGCAGGGGCGCCTGGGTGGCTCAGTTGGTTAAGCGACTGCCTTCGGCTCAGGTCATGATCCTGGAGTCGCGGGATCGAGTCCCGCATCGGGCTCCCTGCTCGGCAGGGAGTCTGCTTCTCCCTCTGACCCTCCCCCCTCTCATGTGCTCTCTCTCATTCTCTCTCTCTCAAATAAATAAATAAAAAATAAAATCTTTAAAAAAAAAAAATTTCACAGTGCAAAACAGTTTGGAGGTAGAAAGTAAATTTTCACCCACCTCTGAAGCCCAGTCTTTTCCATAGAGGCATCCACTATTACATTTCTTGGCTATCCTTCCAGAAATATTCTATGTACATACAAGTCTATATGCCTATATGCACATCCCCTTTTCTTGCATATCCTTCTCTGTTTCTTAGTGAAACTAAACAAGATATTGCAGAGTTTATTATAAATCCATACAGTTGGATTTACCTCTTTCATTTCAACAGCTGAACTATATTTCATTGTATGGATGTCCCAAAATTTACACAGACCCCTACCTATAGACAAATAAGTTGTTTCCAATTTTTTTGTTCCCACAAACATATTTTTGCACAGATGTATGGACAGAACTATGAATCAATGCCTTAAGGTAGAATTGCAGAGTCCAAGGATATGTAAATTTCAATTCTGTTAGACATTGTCAAATAGTGACACTTAACTTTTTTTTTTTTTTAAAGATTTTATTTATTTATTTGACAGAGACAGAGACAGCGAGAGCAGGAACACAAGCAGGGGGAGTGGGAGAGGGAGAAGCAGGCTTCCTGCTGAGCTGGGAGCCCGATGTGGGACTCGATCCCAGGACCCTGGGATCATGACCTGAGCCGAAGGCAGTTGCTTAACCAACTGAGCCACCCAGGCGCCCGACACTTAACTTTTGATGGGAATTGCCAAAAGTAAGATATTTGTTCATGCCAGAAACAAGAGTCAAGCCAGTATTTTATTTTAAACTTTAATGTTTCAGTCAAGCAATACATTTGTTTATGAAACTCATTTACCAATGTCTTACCCACCTAAGCACGCACACGCCCGCACTCATGCATACACACACACAAACATTATTGTGAATCTATTCAAAATATACTGTGACAACAACTTACTAAATGAGGAACTTACCGGAAGTTCCTTACCACCAAATTGCATGAGTGTTGCCATGGGGTTAGCTCACTAATACCACACATTCTCCACTTAGCTTTTGCTGTGTTTACTATCCTTTATGGCCCTGGTCATTTAGCAACACTAAATGCCTTATTTTTCTTTTGTCAATGAACCATCTGTTTATGACCTTGCTTCTTCCTTTCCTTCTCTGAAACACAGGCACATCATGTCTTCTCACCATGGTTTCCTCACAAAAGTAATCAGTCTTAAGATGTCAGGTCAGGCCGATTATAGATGCATCCCTGAAAAGAACTCTGTCACCATGGAACTTTGATTTCTTTAATTCTCTGTCACCTATGGGGTGAGCCAGTGAACAACAGTCCCGTATTCTGTTCAGCTGACACTTCCGTCGCTGGCTTCTTATATAAAAGAAGACCCAGAACATTCTCCAGTTTCTTTAGTGTTTACCCAACTTACACTCTGTGCTACAATCTCCAGCTGGGGCTCCTTTCCTATTTGCTCTTGTAACATGAGAAACCGTGTGGAGGTTTTGTGTTTGTTTTGTAACAAGCTGTGACCATTGTCTTTTCTCTGTCCCTGACCACGAACACAGAACCTTCCCGGCGACTACTGAAAATCTACATCTGACTAGGTCAAAACCGAATGAAGTCATTTTGTTTCTATTGGTAACAACCCGTTCCGTACATGTTCTGCTTACATTTAGAATGGGTTGTAAATTTAAGAAAAATGATTTAAAAGCCTTACTTCAAATCTTTTTGGGCTCCGTGGATCCATGAAGTGATTTCTGTAATATGAGTAACCAAGCAGCTTCATTTTTACATTTAAGCTCAGACTCAGTCTCAAGGAGCCAGAGATTGAGGATGGAAAAAAATAAAAAAGAGTAGATTTAAACTCTGCAAGGAAGCAATTTCAATATCCTCATGCTGTGGGCCTTTTAAGCGCCTTAGTCCAGATAGCCCTGCTCTCTCAGAAAGCAATGACAAAAACTGATCTTCTGTATGAAAATAAAAGTAAAAGTAAGAGACCCACTGAGCAATGTTGACACTTTGTTAGTAAAACTTCCAATCCACCCTAGCTGGTCACCTGTCCACATGGGAGTTCGGAATCTGGTGCTGCTACTCTTCATCCCACCATACGGTGTCACCAGAAAGCAGGACCCCAGGGACTTGGGAAAAGCAATAAGGACAAGGGGGGCCACCACGCTATTCCAGCCCAGGCTACAGAAACCTTGAAGAAAAGCCCCAAATACAACAGCTGACCGAATGCTTCTACACAATGGACTGGTTTCAAAATCAGTAAAGGCAATTGCCCCACTTTACCCTACACCAAAGACACACCTTTGGCAATGGACCTCTTTATTGCGTTCTATTTCTTTTTATTCAACAAGCATGTATTAGGCATGTTTTATGTGTCAGGCTTTCTGCTAGGTGCTGTACAAAGACTAAAAAGTCGACTCTGCCCCATAGTGGGCAGTCATTAAATATTATGGAATGAATGAATGAATAAATGCAGGAATGAAGGAATAAAGTTTCAATAAATCAGGTTACAGGAGGAAAAAACAGATAAACAAGTGGTATGTACAGAATATAGTGGTGTGAGTAACCAGTTCTACCCAGGGTAGTAGAGAAAGGCCTCAGGCTTGAGATGGCAATTGAATGGATAATGGCCAGAAGAATGGGGGGAAGAAGAGGTCTTCAAAGTGGGTAAGTGAACAAGCATAGCATGAGCAAAGGTGTAAAGCAGAGATTAACAAACTACAGCCCACAGATCAAATCTAGCGCACCACCTGTTTTTGTAAATAAAGCTTTATTTGAACACAGCCATACCTGGTCACTTACATTTTGTCTTGGGTTGTTCACATTACAACAGCAGCACCAAGTCATTGCAACAGAGACCACAAGACCCAGAAAACCTAAAATATTTATTATATATCAGGGGCCTGTGGGAAAGTTGAGCTCAACTGCTAGAACGCAGCATAAACGGGGCTCAGTGAGAGATGAGACAGAAGGGACCAAACCCTGAAGTTTCTTCTATGCCATATTAAGAAGTTTGGTCTTGGTCTTTAAGAAATGGGTAACAAGAGCAGTTTTCCATTTAGAATGTTTCTTAAGTATCAGGATAGGTAAGAGAGATGCAAGATTGCAGCTGAAGACCAGCTCTCTAAACCTTACATCTCTGACAAATTCCTTGATTCAACAAACATCAGAGAGTTTAATGTTTGCCATGCATCTTGCTATAGGCTTGGGAAACAGAACCTGGCTGACAGAGATAATCAATGTTTATTGATGAAAGGAATTAAGGAAGGAATAAAGACAATATTTTAATAGCATCATTATTTGAAGTTGTCCTGAATAGGCTGCTTCTGCTATGAAACCACTAGCTAAGATTCCTGATGGTCTCCAGTTTCTATACCAGTAGACATTGAGATCCAGGCATGAGGAGGTTAATAGGGAAACACAAGCCAGAGAGAAATTCCTTCCTTCATCTCTGGTGCCAACATCATCAAATACCAGTCACTGGCCAAACCTGTGTTTATTCTGTGCCCTGTGGCCTAATGAGAAGGGATGAGACAAGAAGCAGCTCAGCTAATAACTGTCATAAAAATAGTATCTCTTGGTTCCATGTGGCATCTTTCGCTGGAAGTTCTTGAGTCATTTTTTTTCTCTTGTGTAACGATTATTTCCATTTTATTTCCACTAAAGGAAAAGCCAAAGCATAGGGAGAGCTTGTGACTTGCCTAAGGTCACTGAGCAAACCAGAATAGCAGTTTTTAAATGCTGGGAAGAGTTTCAGGATATGTGAAATCCAGTTTCCTTCCCCATCTAGAATGGGCCAGGTGCATGACTCAGTAAGAAACACAGCATTATCCATGCTCAGTGTCTCTTAAAAAGGAGTCCTGCTAGAGGAGACTCAGGGAACAAGGGGCTATGTCAGGTGCATGTTTTCACTAGTCACTCATTGTCCCTGCTCATTGAATTTCAAACCTATTACAAAAGTCCATTACAGGTGAAGAAGAGACTCTTCAGAGGTTCAGCCTATGGAAGTGGAGGGAACTGGCTTGGGGATGTCTGTCCTTTTTGACTATCCCCCAGCTGCCACTGCCCATGAAGTCCCAAGACTCCTTGTCCTTTTATTCACCAGAAGCCTATGCCGAAGGTAGCCACAGGTTCCTCTGCAATAACCCTGTAGTCACCGTCTGTCCCAACATAAATACTAATAAATACCCCTTTCGCTCTAAAAAGTGCCCTGGTTTGGACCATAAATTAATTGTGTGGTCATTCTAGCTCTGACAAATCAGGAGACTTCTACCCCCAACCAAAAGCCTTCAGACACTTCCTCTAATCAGGATTAGTTTATCTCAGACACTTTTGTTTTTTAGACCCAGGATTTTTAAAAAACTTCAATTCCAGTGTAATTACCATGGTGTTATATTAGTTTCAGGTATATAACATAGTGATTCACCAATTCTATACATGACTCAGTGCTCATCATGATAAGTGTCCTCTTAATCCCCTTCACCTATTTCACCCATCCCCCCACCGACCTCCCCTGTAACTATCAGTTTGTTCTCTGTAGTTAACAGTCTGTTTTTTGGTTTGTCTCTTTGTGTGTTTGTTTCTTAAATTCCACATATGAGTGAAATCGTATGGTATTTGTCTTTCTCTGACTTACTTCACTTAGCAGTTTATAACCTCTAGATCCATCCATGTTGTTGCAAATGGCAAGATATCATTCCTTTTTATAGCTGAGTAATATTCCACTGTATATATACACCACATCTTTATCCATTCATCTATCAATGGACATTTGGGTTGCTTCTATATTTTGGCTATTGTAAATAATGCTGCAATAAACACAGGGGTGCATAGATCCCTTCAAGTTAGTGTTTTTGTATTCTTTGGCAGTGGAATTTCTAGATCTTAGGATACTTCTATTTTCAATGTTTTCAGGAACTGCCATACTATTTTCCACAATGGTTGCACTGGTTTGTATTCCCACCAACAGTGCACAAGGGTTGTGCTCACTTCGGCATCACATATGCTAAAAACGGTGGACAAGCGTTCCTGTTTCTCCATATCCTGACCAACACTTTCTTGTGTTTTTTATTTTAGCCATTCTGACAGGTGTGAGGTGATACCTCATTGTGGTTTTGATTTGCATTTCCCTGATGATTAGTGATGTTGAGCATCTTTTTATGAGTCCGTTGCCATCTGTATGTCTTCTTTGGAGAAATGTCTGTTCATGTCTTCTGCCATTTTTTAACTCAATTATTTGGGGTTTTTTGGCATTGGGTTGTATCTGTTCTTTATATATTTTGGATACTAAGCCTTTATCTGATATATCATTTACAAATATCTTCTCCCATTCCATAGGTTGTCCTTTAGTTTTGTTGATGGTTTCCTTTGTTGTGAAGAAGTCTTTATTTTGATGTAGTCCCAGTAGTTTATTTTTTTTTAAGATTTTATTTATTTATTTGACAGAGAGAGAGACAGCAAGAGAGGGAACACAAGCAGGAGGAGTTGGAGAGGGAGAAGCAGGCTTCCCGCGGAGCAGGGAGCCCAATGCGGGGCTTGATCCCAGGACCCTGGGATCATGACCTGAGCCAAAGGCAGACGCTTAACAACTGAGCCACCCAGGAGCCCCCCAGTAGTTTATTTTTGCTTTTGTTTCCCTTGCCTCAGGAGACATATCTAGAAAAATGCTGCTATGGCTGATGTCCAAGACATTATTGCCTGGACTCCCTTCTAAGACTGTTATGGTTTCAGATCTCACATTTAGGTCTTTAATCAACTTTGAGTTTATTTTTGTGTGTGGTGTAAGAAAATGGTCCAGTTTCATTTTTTTGCATGTAGCTGTCCAGTTTTCCCAACACCATTTGTTGAAAAGACTTTTACCCATTGGATATTCTTTCCTGTTTTGTCAAAGATTAACTGACCATATAATTGTTGGCTTTTTCTGGGCTCTCTATTCTGTTCTATTGATCTGTGTGCCTATTTTTGTGCCAGTACCATACTGTTTGGATTACTACAGCTATGTAGTATATCTTTTTAAGTTTTTAGTTAAATTCCAGTTAGTTAACAGTATAATATTAGTTTCAGTTGTACAATTTCATGATTCAGCACTTACATACAACATCCAGTGCTCATCAGAAGTGCACTCCTTAATCCCCATCACCTATTTCACCCACCCCCACACCCCATCCCCTCTGGTAATCATTAGTTTGTTATTTGTAGTTAAGAGTCTGTTTCTTCGTTTGCCTCTCTCTCTTCTTTTCCCTATGCTCATTTGTTTTGTTTCTTAAATTCCACAAATGAATAAAATTATAGGGTATTTGTCTTTTTCTGACTGACTTATATCACTTAGCATAATACTCTTGAGGCCCATCTATGTCATTGCAAATGGCAAGATTTCATTCTTTTTTATGGTGAGTAATATTCCATTGTATACGTATACAACATCTTCCTTATCCACTCATCAGTCAATGGATATTTGAGCTGTTTCCACAATTTGGCTACTGTAGATAATACTGCTATAAGCATCAGGGTACATGTATCCCTTCAAATTAGGATATCTTAAAATCTGGGATTGTGATATCTCCAATTTTGTTCTTTTTCAAGATTGCACTGGCTATTTGGGGGTCTTCTGTGGTTCCATACAAATTTTAGGATTGTTTGTTCTAGTTCTGTGAAAAATGTTGTTGGTATTTCGATAGGGATTGCATTAAATCTTGATTTGGAATATAGACATTTTAACAATATTTGTTCTCCCAATCCATGAGCATGGAATATCTTTCCATTTGTTTGTGTCATGTTCAATTTCTTTCATCAATGTTTTATAGTTTTCATGGCATAGGTCTTTCACTTCCTTGGTTAAGTTCATTCCTAGATATTTTATTAATTTTGGTGCAATTGTAAATGGGATTATTTTCTTAATTTCTCTTTCTGCTACTTCATTATTATTGTATAGAAATGCAACAGATTTCTGTATATTGATGTTGTAACCTATGACTTTACTGAATTCATTTATTAGTTCTAGTAGCTTTTTGGTGGAGTCTTCAGGGTTCTCTATACATAGTATCGTGTCATCTGCAAATAGTGAATGTTTTACTTTTCCTTATCAATTTGGATGCCTTTTATTTCTTTTTCTTGTCTGATTGCTATGGCTAGGACTTCCAGTACTATTTTGAATAAAAATGGTATGAGAGGACATCCTTGTCTTGTTCCTGATCTTAGGGGAAAAGCTTTCAGTTTTTCACCATTAAGTATGATGTTAACTATGGGTTTTTCATATATGGCCTTTATTATGTTGACGTATGTGCCCTCTAAACCTACTTTGTTGAGGGCTTTTATCATGAATGGATGTTGTACTTTGTCAAATACTTTTTTAGCATCTATTGAAATGATCATATGGTTTTTATCCTTTCTTTTATTAATATGATGTATCACATTGATTGATTTGTGAATATTGAACCACATTTGCATCCTGCGAATAAATTCCACTTGAGTGTGGTGAACGATTTTTTTAAATTGTGAGATTCAGTTTGCTAATACTTTGTTGAGGATTTTTGCATCTATGTTCATCAGAGATATTGGGATATTAGCCTGTAGTTCTTTTTTTTTTTTTTTTTTTGGAGTGTCTTTATCTATTTTTGGTGTCAGGATAATGCTGGCCTCATGAAATGAATTTGGAAGCTTTCCTTCCTCTTTAATTTTTTGGAATAGTTTGAGAAGGATAAGTACTAACTCTTCTTCAAATGTTTGGTAGAATTCACCCGTGAAACCCTCTGGTCCTGGGCTTTTGTTTGTTGGGAATTTTTTGATTACTGATTCAATTTCATTGCTGGTAATCAGTCTGTTCCAACTTTCTATTTCTTTCTGATTCAGTTTTGGGAGGTTATGTTTCTAGGAATTTATCCATTTCTTCTAGGTTGTCCAACTTGTTGGCATGTAATTTCTCATAATCTTCTCTTATAATCCTTTGTATTTCTGAGTTTAAACCCAGGATTTTGAACTCATGATGGGCCCAAACTGCCAATTAGTTCAGGGATCTCTTCTTATGGATGACCTAACCGCTACACAAATGTTTCTGGTAATAGAGTTTGCTGAGGAGCCCACATAACAATTAATTACTAATTATTATAAATCGCTTCCTTACTTTGTACCTTTCTGTATTTTTCATATGTTGCTTTTTGCACTATTCTCAAGAAGCTGACAATCAACACTCCTTTCTGTTCCATAGAGGGCAAGTCCTCTATTCTCCAGCCCAAACACCTCCCAATATCAGGAATAAATTATAGCAGAGCTTTTAGAAATGTGGTTTCAGGGTGCCTGGGTGGCTCAGATGGTTAAGCGTCTGCCTTCAGCTCAGGTCATGATCTCAGGGTCCTGGGATCGAGTCCCGCATTGGGCTCCCTGCTCCTTGGGAGCCTGCTTCTCCCTCTGCCTCTCTCTCTCTCTCTCTCTGTCTCTCATGAATAAATAAATAAAAATTAAAAAAAAAAAAGAAATTTGGTTTCAGAGTCAGACATACCTGGATTCAGTTCTGGGCCCTGGCACTCCCTAGCTATATGACCTCTGGCAAACACTTAACTAATTTAATTGTCCTTGTTTATATTTTCAACAAATATGAACTACATGAGCTAGGCACTGCTAGTTACCTAGCCAATAGCCATGCCTCTTTCCTTCCTTCCTGAGGTGCTCATTTACACAATCTTGGATTACCAGATGCTCTCACCACCAGATGTGAGCATGCAAAGCAGTTCTGGACAATGAGGTGCCCCTAGAGGCACCAGCTGAAGTTTCACCCTTTTAGTTTTTGCCACTTAGCCTTTGCCTTTCTTCCTTCTTTCTGCCTAAAAATTGCTTGTGATGCACAAAGGAGAATCATCATGTTACAAACATGAGGAAGAAAGCCCCCAGAGAAGGAGCCTGCGTTCTTGATGGCATCATGGGGTCCCTATACTTACCCTGAAGTACTTGCTGCTAGACTTCCTATTCCACGAGAAAAACAAATCCCTCATTTGGTTAAGCCATTGAAGTTGGATTTCTGTTACTTGCAGTTAATCCAGTCCTAAATAATTCATATTTCAGAGGGTTAAGAGGGTTGCTGTGAACATAAAATGAGTTTATTACATTGCCTGGCACATAGCAAATACACATGAATGGTTTGTGATGATCACTGTCATAATTGTTATCATTATTAGTTATTGTCATGGGCCTTAGAGACAGGAGCAAGAGCAGGTAGCAATGGCAATCTTGCTGACCTCCAGTAGCACTAGTACAAAAATACCTGTGATCTCTCAAGCACACACAAAAAAAGTCACTTGCAGCTGTGTGGACAAGAAGTCTCTATTAGCAGCCAATGAAGCCAGTTCTTCAAAGCACTTGTCAGATCCCAGAAGCACAGAAAAATGAAATTCCACTTGAGAGCAAGCTCTTTCTGTCTTGGAGGGCTTGCCTGGTTCCTTCCTGGATAGGGAATCCATCCATAGGGTGTAATGTATCTCTTGGAATTGTGGGCTTCTCTGAATGACAAGCAAAGCACAACACTTCAAGGATGTCATTACTTCACAGGAACATAGTTTCTGCTAAGAAATCAAAGCCATGCCTAAAATCAGCTGACCACAGGGGCACAAGTTCAGATGCAGCTCTGGGAAATGTAACTAACTTTCCATCACCTAACCGAACTGCCTGCCAAGATCAGACACAGATGGGACTTACTTGGAATCCTCTTAAGTCATAGATCCATCCCACCCCCACCCAACTCCACTCTGAGTCTACAGATATAGAGTGTGGGGCAGTGAAAAAGAAAACAAAACAATCGCCAGTGAGCCTTGGAGTCAAGCAGACCTAGGGTTCAAATCTCAGTGGGTCACCTACAAGCCAGGTAACTTTGGGCAATTCTCCCTCTCTGAAAGTTCATTTCACAGGTTTACAGGGAATTGAAGGAAAAGATGTGTGTGACAATGCCTGGCACAGAGCTGCATTAATTTCTTTGCCTTCCCTAACAGCAGGATGGCCCTGGCCAACTTGCTTTACCCATCCCCCAAGTTCAAGCAGTGGATCCAGCTCAGGTCACTGCCACCAAATACAGCGTACTCCTTTCTGCCCTGTGTGTCATCATCCATGTTTTCAGGCCACACTTGGGGAGCCAAAGCCTTCCCCGAAGCTGAGGTCATAAAGCAGAAAAAGACAAAGCTCTGCTTTCAGAGAGCAGGTTGGCCATGAGCAAAGCCATCTCTTTGTGGCCAATCTGCCTGCTGGGTATGGAAGGCCCCACAAAGCCCAGCAGGAAAGAGCTCGCCCATTTGGCTTTCCCACCACCAGTCATATGTGACTCCTGGACAGAGCTAAGGAGTGGGGAGCTACTTCACCTAGTCTCTTAATCCTCTGGACACAGTACGCTCGTGCCCCAGCCTCAGGATAGAATATGACAGTCACAAGATTCACACTTCAAGCCATGAAGCATACTCTTCTTGCTACATCACCTGGCAGGTGTCCTTGGCAGCTGACTCCCAGCACCAGTGGCGTACACAGCATTTTGCTCACCTCCGTGTCATGGGAACCGCCACTAATATTTTCCCGGATTTTCGTTTAACCATTGTCTTATCCGGAGACACCTTTCAAACAGGATTTGCGGATATTGAGACTGGCTAGAAACTTGCACATTCATTTCTCTGTAATTCCATAAGCTAGCAATATAAAGCCATGCAGAAACTGGAAATTCAGGGTTCATATATCGTGGCTTAACACAAAATGTGTTTTGTCAAGAGGATAAGAACTGATAAACTATTAATAGCAAACAGTAAGCATTAACTGTATGCCAGGATCTGTGCTGAGCCCTTTACTTTCTATTATATTATCCCCATTGAAAAATTGGGAAATACTGAGGCTTTTTGGTATGTTCTAGATATTAATCTCTTGTAAATTTTAGATATTATAAATCTTTTCTCATTCTGTCACCTTTTTGCTAATTTTGTTTAGTGTCTATCCTTTAACAGATATTTTTAATTTTTTTTTTTAAAGATTTTATTTATTTATTTGAGAGAGAGAATGAGAGACAGATAGCAAGAGAGGGAAGAGGGTCAGAGGGAGAAGAAGACCCCCGGCTGAGCAGGGAGCCCGATGTGGGACTCGATCCTGGGACTCCAGGATCATGACCTGAGCTGAAGGCAGTCGCTCAACCAACTGAGCCACCCAGGCGCCCGATATTTTTAATTTTTTAAGAACTTTTTTAGTTTTAATTTTTTAAGTAATCTCTACACCCCATTTGGGGCTTAAACTCACCACCCCAAGAACAAGAGTCACATGCTCTACCAACTGAGCCAGGCAGGTGCCCCCAGATATTCTTAATTCTTAAAATGTAGTCAAATCAAAATTAAAATAAAATGTAATCAAATCTATTAAATTTCCTACTTATGGTTTGCATTTTGATCATCTCTAACACCTCTAGGACCTTCTATTAGCTTTATAATTTCACTTTGACACTGGATTTCTCCTTTGTATATGCTTGAGATAGTGCACCAATCTATTTTTTCTTCATATAATGAACTATTTCCCCATTACCAGTCAGTGTTTTAGGTGATCCATCTTTTCCCTGATGATTTATGGTACCACGTTTATTCTATAACAGGTTCCCATGTGGAACTGGGTCTGTTTCCGATTTCCTGTTCTTTTCCATAGATTCATCTGGCTGCTTCTGCACCAGTCCCACACTGGTTTTATCCAGGAGGGCGAGTCCCTTCTTTTTGCTCTTCCTTTTCAAAATGGACTTAGGCATCATGAACTTTTATTCCTCTGTAAAAGCTTAGAATAAGTATGTGGAAGTCCTCAAAAAAAAAAAAAAAAAAAAAAAACCACCTGGCCATAATTCTGACATTGAATTTATAGGTTACTCTTAAGGGAAACTGACATACTGACGCATCAAAGACATGGCATATCTTTCCATTTATTCCACTCTTCTTTTAAAATGTGTAACTGAATTTTTAATTTTCTCAGACAAGTCTTTGTTGGGTTATTTCCTACAGACTTTATAGTTTAAGAATTGTGTTTTCTTTTCTTTTCTTTTTTTGGTGTGTTTTATTTTCTATTATATTTTCTAGATGGCCTTGCTAATGTGGATAAAGACCAGTAATTTTTTAAAACTGATCAGGTATTCACCGTCCTTGCTCGTCTTTTATTTTCATTTGTTGATTAAATGTGTTTGTCCAATCTCTGGATCTCCTTTTCCTTTTTCCTTTTCCTCCTGTTTTGGCCGGAAATTCCAATATGTAAAACAATTAACAGCTAATTGTTGTTAAACAGTAGCAGTGAAAACAGAAAATGTCTAAATTTTCCTTTAAAATCACATGTGTGCTTCTTTACAGGTTTCAACATCGTCCATGCCTGTTACACCCCAACGTGGTAAAAAGAACAAGTGTTGGCCCATTTTACAGCTAAGACTCAGTATTGTTGGGTTTTGGGGGATCACATAACTAGAAAGGAACAGAATTCATATTCAGGTCTCTGAAGCTTCAAGTGTTCTACTACAGTAGATTAACTTACATCTAGTCAAAATATCTAAAACTACAATTATTTAACGCAGTCACATACAAAGTGAATTTTTTTAAAGATTTATTTATTTGGGGCAGGGGAGGAGCAGAGGGAGAGGGAGAGAAATCTTCAAGAAGACTTCCTGCTGAACATGGAGCCTGCCCTGCCCCGCAGAGCTCAATCCCACGACCCTGAGATCATGACCTGAGCAGAAACAAAGAGTTGGATGTTTAACTGACTGAGCCATCCAGGCACCCACACAAAGTGAATTTTTATATTTAAATCTTTTACCAACCAGAAAAAAATGATCTGATATAATCCTATCATTTTTAAAGAAAGCTGTACCAGCTGATTATTAAAGGTTCTAAACTTCTTCAAGGTTTAAGAGCCATATGTCCCTATCAATTGGGGCTGTAATTCTATTAAGAATTTGAGTCTAGGGACGCCTGGGTGGCTCAGCCCATTAAGTGTCTGCCTTTTGCTCAGGTCATGATCCCAGGGTCCTGGGATTGAGTCCCACATCAGGTTCCCTGCTCAGCGGGGATCCTGCTTCTCCCTCTGCCTGTCGCTCCCCATGCTGTGCTCTCTCTCTCTGACAAATAAATAAATAAATAAAATCTTTAAAAAAAAAAAAGAATTTGAGTCTATACAATGGCAAACCAGTCAGTTAAATTAATCAATCTTGTATATTATTTAACTATAGGTTTACATTGGGCCTCATTCCAGAAAGGATTTTTAGAGTGTCTTATAATCTGTATCATTTATTAAGCTGAAATGAAATTTCTAATAAAGGATTGGGAATATACAGACTAAAAGGCAAAGCTGCTAAATTTGAGAAAAGAGTTGTTCATCATTAACTAGAAACGTGTCTACTAACTCTACCAACTCTAATACTTTATTATTTCATAAAAATGGAGATCATATGTACCCTTTATACTCATTTTATCCCATCATCAGTATAAAAGAAGAATTTGGGTCCTTACAATGGCAAAGCAGTCAGTTAATTTGGTCAGTTTAGGTAAATAAGTCAGTTCTGTGGGACAGAGTGGCATGGGAGAGAAGTATCCATCAAGCTGATTTTACTAATATTGCAATGCAGCTACAACTTTCACTTGGTTGGACTCATTTAAACACTGAAAAGCTGTCATAAAAATAAGAAGGCTATTTCCATTTTCGGAAGGAAAAACTAAGTAAATCAGTCTCTTAGTTGTATAAAAATGACAGACCTGTGAACAGGACTCATAAATTAAGCCCGAGTCTGCTCTGCTAGCTCTCTGTAATCAAGCCCCGTGAATTCTCCTGTGGAGATCAATGCCTCTTAAATGCATGGAATGACATCTCAGCAGACACACGAGCACATGATTCCCACAGCCTCTTTATAAAACTAACCATCAGGAAGTAACAAGGGACTGCATTTGTTCCTGACAATCAGGGTATTTTTCTTCCCATTCCTCGCATTTCTACTTAGGGAATGTGTGAGAGAATGTCATTTCTCAATGCTGCTGGTATGGAATGTGCACGTTATGCTGCCTTTTGAAGGGACGCCAGGCTGAAAGAGCAAGAAGACACACATAAGGATGAAAAGGGGCTCCAAGAAGCAGAATCAAAGTATTTAAGAAGAGGAAACCAGAAAACTGTAGTTGTCTTTCTTAAACACTGCTTTGCTAACTGAGTAGTGAAATACAAAATGTAGCCAAAGCAGAAAGCTTCCGTAACTGGGAGCAAAAGGAGAGGAAAGGAGTTGCTCCAAATCCATCATATTTATTAGAACCACTGGTTCTCCTTGAAACAGCACCTACTTTATAGTGAAATTTACTGTGAGCTAGCTAACAAAAATTCTGTTTTTATGGGAAATAAGTATTGTCAGAAAGAATAATAGATTCTATTTTCAACCCTCAAGATTATAAAATTATAGAATTTAACAAATGAAGGGAAAGTGTTGGCTCCAGAATAGGATCATCATCAAGGCAGTGATTTCTGTTTAGTCTCTTCTCATCAGCAAGAGGGAAAATAAAATAACTTCAACTGAAACTAATAGAGTTTTCCGTGGCAGAATATACCACTACAGCTAATAATGCAGGGGCAGGCTGTGTTGAATCAATTCTCTGTTTAAAAAATGCCTACGCTTGTCGAACACATGAACTGTATGAGTGTACATCTGGCCAACTTATATCCCCACACCTGCTCATTCAGGCATTAGACCCGTAAGCACTCGTAGAACAAGTGAATGTATCTGTACAGCAACGGGTAAAAATAAACTGAACTATTCTTGTAACATTATCAAAACGATCTGACCAAATAGAAGATTGTGTTTCATGGGATAAAGTGGTTAAATTAGATGTTTCCTCACGTTTTATGACTGGTATGTCTTATTCACTGTGTATAAAATAGATGACCTCCATTCCAGGAGCATGAGTGGCAACCAAATTTAATGCCATTTGCTCAGAGGCTCAAACACTGGTTTCATCGCCTCTGAGGCATAGCTTCTAAGTGTGCTACTGTCGTACAGAGACCCAATACTTGGGGCACAAAGGAGGAGGAACGTTTAATTCAATCAACGCTATAATAGCTCTGTGGGATAACCATTTACACGTCAGTGTTAGTCGACTCTTGGAAAATAAAGTTCAGGTAGAAGTTGGGTAAGTCATTATTCTGGAATAAGCTTAAATAAGCTTATATAATCTCTCTCTCTCCTTCTCTCTCTCTCTCTCTATATAATCTCTATAATAAAAAGTTCCCAAACACAGCCAATGACAAGAGAAGAACAACCAACAGTATCATTCTCCAGCTCCCTCATTATGCTTTTGCCATACTGGCAATGGGCTCCTGAAAAATCCAGGTGTAGTTGATTGAATCGTTGTTCACAATTTTTCACATCCTTCCTGTATTAAATTATTCACGCACATTCAGCGTTATGTGGCTCTGAAATACTATCCACTGTGGGATAAAATATTTACCCCATCCCATTTATTTTGGGCATGGCCATACAGCTTGCTTTAGCCAGTGAAATGTTCCTGAACGTGACAGGAGGTCTTAAATTTGCTTGTGTGTGCTCTTGCCATGACTACGAAAAGAGCATGTTCCAGGAAACTACCGGTCAAAAGAGGGAGAGCAACATGTGAGGGAAACCTGAATCCTGGAGTCCAGCCAAGCCCAGGGAACCCATGTGAAAGAAAGAAATGCTTATTATTTCAAGCCAAAGTTGGGGATGATTGGTTATGCCAGATTGTTGCAGCAAAATGTCATCTCGGTGACTGAGCACATACTGTTCCCTCTACCAAGAATACTCTTCCATGCCCACTCTTTGTCCAGTTAAGTCCTACTCATGCTTCATATCTTGGTGTAAATGTCTTATATATAGGACAGATGTTGCAGACCGGAATAACTCCTCCTCTACATCCTGTATTTCTCCTTTTGTAAGATTCATTACATTTATAATTATTTGGTCCATGTCATCCAACTAGAACATAAGCTTCTTTGAAGGATGAGCCCATAGTGTCTTGCTCATTGGTAGATTCCTAGCACACAGCACACAATGGCTAGCAGAGTGGATTCAATAAATAATTTGTTAAGTATTTTTTTTTAAGGCATGTGGTTCTGCTACTTATGGTTGAGTAAGAAACTTCACTTTTTCAGTTTTAGTTTAAGCAACTATAAAAGGGACACAGTAATACCTATCTCTTAAGGCAGTTATGATTAAATAAATTAACCAATCAATTTAACATTCCAAGTATCTGACACATAGGCAGATAGAAGGTACTTGGTAACTGACAGTTTTTAATAAGAAAGATAAAGACATCTCCTCTGTGTCTTAAAAAGTGGTATGTTTTAAAGTGATGTTTTGGGGGTGCCTGGGTGGCTCAGCCAGTTAAGTGTGTGCCTTCTGCTCAGGTCATGATCCCAGGGTCTTGGTATTAAACCCCACGTCGGGCTCCCTGCTCAGCGGGGAGTCTGCTTCTCCCTCTCTCTCTGCCCCTGTTACCCCCTGCTTGTGCTCTCTCTCTCTCGTTCTCTTTCAAATAAATAAGTAAACTCTCTTTAAAAAAATAAAATAAAGTGCCGTTTTTGCAGAAAAGGAAAAAATTACATCGTGTCACTATCAATAATTGCTTAATTTAGGTATTTTTAAATACTATGCTTATTTACCATGATGTGAGTCCATTTTAAAAACAATTTAAGGTAGAATTTGGGAAGAAGAAACAGGTTTGCAATTGATACTTCATTTATTTTAAACATGGTCATTAAGTGATTCAATACTTTTAAAAAAGAATGAAATTGGGGCGCCTGGGTGGCTCAGTCGTTAAGCGTCTGCCTTCGGCTCAGGTCATGATCCCAGGGCCCTGGGATCGAGCCCCGCATCGGGCTCCCTGGTCAGCGGGAGGCCTGCTTCTCCCTCTCCCACTCCCCCTGCTTCTGTTCCCTCTCTCGCTGTGTCTCTCTCTGTCAAATAAATGAATAAAAATCTTTAAAAAAAAAGAATGAAATTTATCCTTCCTATTTTTGAAAAATTTTCATCTTTAATTCATTATTCAAAGTTGGCATTTATGTTTTCCAAAATGTTTTTCTTCATTCCCATAATTATATTTTGCATCAATGGGATTTTATTTAATTTAAATCAGGTTTTTCTTTTGCCAGTAGCAACATACGTCCATCATAGAAAATTAGAAAATGCAGATAAGAATAAAGAAGGAAAAATTATTTCTGTAATCCCACCACCCCAGAGACAGCCACTGTATTTCATTCCAAATATTTTTATTCAAATACACTTTTTAAAATATAATGATGGGATTTTTTGTACATTACTCATTTGGGGTTACCTTCTCACTTATTTATCATGAGTATCTTTCTGTGCCAAAAATATTCAACTGCAACATCTTTTTATTAATGGCCTTCCATCGTACAAAAATACCATCATTTACTTGAGCAATACCCTATTGCTGGAAATTTTCTTTTAAAAAAAAAGAAAGAAAGAACTATTTTAACTATTACCAGCAATGCTTCTGTGAATGAGTGAAGAGATACAATGTCATTCAAAACCAATAGAAAATGGCAGCCCCTTACTGGTATCTTGTAGTTCAGAGTACAGTAGATCATTATCCTGACCGTGGTCTGTCTCTTTCCTTACATTTCTTACCAAGAGTCTGGGGCCATCAATGGAAGATGGTAAAGGTGAGTAGGTAGGCAAGAAGGGGATAACATATGAGGAAGGACTTCTACTTCTGGTCTCAATAATGAATGTGCAAACCAGAACCTATAAATTAACACATGATCAAAAACAATGTAACAGAACGAGGGCCCACATTTGGAAAGGGGAATATTTCCCTACCCGCAGCTACAGCGCTCGTATTTGTTTTGACAAACATTTTTTCTTCCCAATCTGGTTGGTTGGTTTGACAAGTACTGTCAGTCTCATTTTACAGATACAGGAGCTGAGGCACAGAAAGGCTGACTGAAGTGTCCAAGATCCCACAAGTTAGTGGCATAGCCAGGGTCTGAGCCCACGTGTCCTGGCCCACAGGCAAGTGCTCTTTCAATGCTCTCATAGTTCTCTGGGACTGTGAATACTGGGAAATACTAAGAATAGAGAAGAGGACACAGTGTGGCAGGGAGCTTAGCAGAAATATAATGCTTCTGAGAGATGGCACGGAGACATCTGTTAGCTACTTAACATGGGTCTAACATCCTCAGTGAGAGGATAAGAAATATCTCTGTTCACCTCTTTAGGGCAATATGAGCATGATTGCTTAATTAGAAATTTGTCCCTTAAAGAGCTTCAATATTCTCAAAAGAAAGGGACTGCTGAAAAGTGAAAGTATTTTGCTTCCACTCACTGTGTAAATGACGGAAAGGAGATTAGGCTCAGGTTAAGGAATTATTGGAAAACACATAAATTACCTAATAATGTTAGGACCATACTCCTGAATTCTTTGAATGGAGGGATCATGAGTCTCCACTGCACTTAACACACAATACAATGAAAATCATATGCAACACAATCAGAATTGCTAATTAATGGGCTAATCAGAAATGTTAGGGGGGAAAAAAGGATATGTTTATGTTGTAAACGTTATAGTTTAACTTAAATAAATGTAAATGTATTCACCGATCTGGTGGAAGGTCTTGGCCCTTTCCCTCACTATGAGTTCACTGGAAAGGTTCCAAGCTACATTTTTTTACCTAAACCACACCCATAAGATCTTATTTTTCGTTTCCAATTTTTCCTTTCTTGTAGTGGATGAGAACTTAAAAACAGTCGTGAGCAAAATACTATAGACTTTTTTCCCCATTTGTCTTTGCTGAGTCTTTACAAAGTATCAGTCCATTTAAATTAATTTCATTTTAATAATTCTCTCTCTCTCCATCCCTCTCTTCAGATTCATGTTTCATTAGTTAATGTAATATTGAAGCAAATTGTATAATTTGAATAACAAGTAAAACTGTCATAAATACGTTCGGGAACAAAAAAGTCTGAGTCTCAGAACACATGAAACTCAGCTCTTGGGGAAGAAATGGGCCGGTGAGGGCAGACTTGGGTTTTGGCCTACCAGTAACATCTTCACCAAGAAAATCAAAAGCACTGGTTCCTCCTACTAGTCACTTTAGTGGAACTTGGCTACAAGAGCACCCATGATAGTTTTCACTAGTTAACTGTTAATATTAAGCAGTGTCTTTGTGAACAATGCCTGTTATCAGTCCCAGGAAAAAGTTTAAATTATATCTGTCACACTTATACTCAAAGTTTTAAAATCCCATCCTCCCTACCCCAACAAATTCCAAGTCTGTCAATTTGCCTACTCAAGCAGTAAGTTTGGGTTCACATTATCTCTCTTGTAAGTCCCTAAAAGACCCAATATCTCACCAGCACAGCCTCTTGAAATGGGAAGGAAGGACTGGATAAATAAATTGAATCCTAACTTTTCTTCTGAGCACGTACAAACACTGGAAGGGGCCTTATTTTTCTTATTTTCTGTTCCCATGATTAGAAGGTACATTCTGTGAGAGATGGGACCTCATCTGTTTCATCCACCTTTGGATTCTTGGCACACCTGGCATAGTACCTGGCACAGAGAAGCTACCCATTAATGTTGTTAAATGAGTGATTGATTTCATCTGGCTGCCCGGAGTATATACAACATAAACATCTTCTACACTGATTTGATCTCAATTACTAACTTTTTTTCCTTTTTAAAATAAATTTCTCCTGGGGTGCCTGGGTGATTCAGTGAGTTAAGCATTTGACTCTTGATTTTAGCTCAAGTCATCATCTCAGGGTCCTGAGACTGAGCCCTCCATAGGGCTCTGCGCTGGACCTGGAGCCCACTTAAGAATCTCTCTCTCCCTCTGTCCCCCCCCCTCCTCCCTCTCTAAAAATAAAATAAAATAAAATAAAATAAAATAAAATAAAATAAATTTCTCCACTGTTAAAACTTTTCCAATTACTTGGCAAAAATGCAGCTCGCAGAAGGCTAGATTCTAATCTTACATATATCAGGTCAGAAAATTACTGTTGCTCCAGGAAATAAGAAGGGCATTGCACAACAACTAGAGCTGCGTAAAGGTTACATTCATGGGGTATACCAAGGGGTTTCATATAGTCATTCAGACCCAGCCTTAATAAACAATCTTATATATCCACAATGACAGCAATCAGTCACTCACAAGGTAACATTGTCCCCAAGCCCAGCACACTTCATGTCACCTCTCATCCCACCTGCAATTCCAAGGCTATCATCAGAACTTCCATTATGGGCCATGACAGAACTGCCGAAAAATGAAAAAATAAAGAAAAAATGGATTTCCTATCCGGGCTTTAAAACTTAGTTTTGTTTTGTTTAAGTGAATGTTGTGTTCAGGAACACTTAGATTTGTAACTGAAAAGAGGAAGGCATAATGAAGGACATTTTTGTTAAAATAGATTAATGAAAAAAAAATTATAGTTGGAAAAAACAACTCACTTGAAGAGATAAAATGAAGCAATAGACAGTTTCCTCAGATGAAAGAAAAATGAAAGGAAGGAAGAAAAAGAGAAAGAAAGAAATTATTTTTGTCAATTAAAAAGGTAGTCAAGATTTCACACTGGCCCCCACAGGGTGAATATGGACCCCATTGGGTGAATATGGACCCCACAGAGTGAACATGGACCCCATAGGGTGAACATGATTGTAATCTCCCTTCAAGCATCACCTTTCACACAGCCTCCCAAGCTACAACAATAGAGTTTGTCTCAAATCTTCCCTCATCTGCATATTTAGCCATTAAAACCACTGAAAGCTATCTTTAAAATGTCCTGCAAGTTCAGCCCTTCTCCATCCCACTGATACTGCTTCAGGCTTTGGTCCCTATAGCAGTGGGCTGTTACAACAGCTGCAAACGGTATGCCCCAGAGTGGTCCCTGTGTCAATCCATCTCCATGCTGCCACCAGACTTCCCTCTCACCCAAGTTCCCTGGCATCCACTTAGGCTTCCAGATGGTTCAACTCATCTCTGAAGTCTCATCTCTTGTCCTCTTACAACCACATTCTCATGCTTCAGGCATAATCAGGAAATAGTGGGCTGTATGTATGAGTCTGAAGCTCAGTGAAGCAATTTGGAACAACCAAGATTTACAAATATAGTACTTATTTATTCTTAGTTGTCCTATAGGAAATACTGTGGTGCACCATCCAGTTTCTCCCCCTCTCCCTGCCCCTTCAAGACCATGATGCCCATTCCTCCAGCTGCTGGGAGCACTGGATCACAGCTGAATCCCTGTCCAAAGGAGCTGCCTCACCCAAGCCTATGTCCCCTCCCAGCCAGCAACCCACATTCAATAACTAATTGAAGCAGGACACAAAAGCCCAGACCCTTGCCTTGATGGGGAAATAACTCTGAAGGGTTGTCCCAGCTCCAGAGTTTCCCATGGAATAGGCTGAGTCTTCTGTTCAACTTCTTTCTCTGTCCAAACCTGCTTCCCTCACTTCCAGGGAGCATGTCCCAGTGAACCTCCTCCATGGAAATCTCAGGTTCAGAGTCCGTTTCCAGGAAACACAATGAAAAGAGAGTTTATCTCTTTAAATTTAAAACATATATATTATTATTTCATAATTCATGACTTTCATTTTAATTAATGTTCATACTTGACTATTAACCATTTTTAAGGTTCTGTTTTTATTCAGAATGTTTAAGTGAAAAGAAAGGACATCTATACCTTTAAAAAAAAAAAAAAACTATTAAGGGGCGCCTGAGCGGCTCAGTCAGTTAAGCGTCTGCCTCACTCGGATCATGATCCCAGGGTCCTTGGATCATGTGCCATGTAGGGATCCCTGCTCAGCAGAGAGCCTGCTTCTCCTTCTCCTGCTGCCCATGCTTGTGCACGTGCACTCTCTCTCTTTCTCTCTGTCAAATAAATAAATAAAATCTTAAAAAAATAAAATAAATTATTAATTCTAACAACAACAAAACTATTAATCTCTATCCATTTCCACTATCAGGTATTGCTTAAAATGTTGGAGCCAGAACTCTCAATTTTGGCTTTCTCATTTCCCAGCTTTGTAACATTAGTAGGTTATATATCCCCTCTGTATCTCAGTTTCTTCATCTGTAAATTGGGGATAATAATAACAATATGTTATTCAATGGGTTGTTGTGGAGATTAAATGAGTTATCATACATAAAGTATTAAGAATGGTGCCTAGCCAAAAACGAGTGCTTAAATTCATTGGGGTAACATTAACTGCTATAACAAATAGAGCTAAAATGGTTTTATCTCAGTGGTTCAACCACAATAGATATTTCTTCCTCATTTACTTGACATTCCAAGGTGTTCTTGATCAATTGGGGCAACTTTTCTCTAAATGGCTTTACAAGGACCTGCATTAATGGATTCCCACTTATCTCCAGTACATGGCTTCTCCAACCCTATTAGCCAGAAAAAGGAAAGAAGAGAGAGGCGTGTGTATGGGAGATTTCTATGGGTCAGACTTGGAATTAAAACTCATTATTTCTGCTCACATTCTATTGGCTAGAACATATCACATGGCCACACCTAACTACAAAGGAGCCTGGGAAATGCAGTCTAGGAAATGGATTTTAGTGACTGTGCAAAAAACCTGGCTAAAATAATCATTATTATTGCTCTCATTATTACCAACTTTCTAGCTTGGGTTCCCATCTTCTTGCACCTGGCAAGTCACAATAGCTTCCTCACCAGTCTTCCTGACTCCAGACTTCCTCCCACCCAAACCCTTTCTCCACACCAAACCCAGTGTTATTACCTAAAATCCAAATCTAATCATCTCACTCACCATCCCCCAACTGCCAATTTAATATCCTTCTGTGACTCCTCACTGCCTCAGGACACAGTCAAAGTCCTTGCAGTTCCTCAAGGATCCAGTCAACGCACATCCCTTTGGTCTCACCTCCAGGCCCTGCTCATTTTACAGCTGACATCTGTGACTGAACACTATGGATACTCCAGGAAATAAGGTAGACAGGACCCTGCCCTATAGACTTTATATTTTATTTTATTTATTTTTTACTTATTTATTTGACAGAGAGAGAGAGCACAAGCAGGGGGAGTGGGAGAGGGCGAAGCAGGCTCCCCACTGAGCAGGGAGCCCAATGCGGGACTCGATCCCAGGACCCTGGGATTATGACTTGAGCTGAAGGCAGACACTTAACCAACTGAGCCACCCAAGCGCCCCTAGACTTTACATTTTAGTGAAGTAACCAAAACCAGTAAACAAATAAATATACAATATTAGGTGAAGAAAATAAAGGGTAAGGAAATTGAGAGTGGTGAACTAAATAAATAAATAAATAACATCTTAAATTTTACTGGCAAGTGAAAGCCATCCACAGAGAAATACACTGTGGACTTGATCTTCACTATAGTTACATATACCCCTGCGACTGCATATTACAAAAGAGTTCTTATCGTTGTCCTATACTTGTGTTCCTTTGAACTTCTTTTATGACCGCTATTCAGGGAAACAATATAGAGCAATAAAGATTGCCTAATGTGCTATTTGTGTGGGATGTTGACAGAATAATATAATTTATTATTGTCCACTGGGGAGTTAGAGTACAAAGGGCTCATTTTTTTCCCTACAATCTTCTTTGCAAAAAAATTCAACATAAAAAATTTAATAAAATCAGGTTTTACTCAAGTATGTAGAAGTGTTATTTTTTTAAGTTGCCTGGACAATGTTATTTATCTCCTTAGTAATTTTTTTTTTTAAAGATTTTATTTATTTATCTGACAGAGAGAGACATAGCGAGAGCAGGAACACAAGCAGGGGGAGCGGGAGAAGCATGCTTCCCGCAGAGCAGGGAGCCCGATGTGGGACTCGATCCCAGGACCCTGGGATCATGACCTGAGCCGAAGGCAGATGCTTAACGACTGAGCCACCCAGGCGCCCTTTTAAATGTTATATTTGTGATGTTCCTGTCACTTTACTGTATTTAGATTTTCAAACTCAGGAGATGTGAAGTTAAAGATTTTCTTGTAGACGCTATTTACTTAATCAGGGTAAGTGGCTCGTATCTGACTTAGATCTTTAATTGTCAAACATAAGCATGTTCCATGATGTGACATCCACATAAAGCCATGAATTTCCACTCAGAATCCTCTACTAAAAAACTGGAACTTTTAATTCGTGATAGCAAAAGAAAGTTGCAAACAATCTAATTGTCAAATTGTTGGAAGATCTTTAAAAATTGGACTACTGTACTGTCATCAAAACTCAAGTTTTTGTAAAATACTTAAGAGCATGGAAAAATAGGTGGGATATAAAACCAAGTGAAGAGGGAGAATGTAAAAGAGTGTAAAGAACATAATTGCATGAGTCTGGTTTAGAAAACTCAAAGTTACCTAAAAGAAGTGAGCAGACTGGCAGGGGAGCTTTACAAAACTGTCAGAGACCCGAGCCTTCTACATTGCTACTCTCCTTTCTTTAGCTGGTGACTTCCAAACCGTTGGCTCAAGGTGGTTGCTTGAATACCATCTGTTATACCTACATCCCAGCCATCAAAAGAGGAAACAGGCAAAAAAGGGAATGCCTCGCATAGTAGACAGAATAACGGTCTGCTAAAGATGCCCATGTCCCAACCCCTGAAACTCATAAATATGTTATCTTACCTAGAAAAAGGGACTTCAAAGATATAACTAAGTTAAAGATCTTGAGATGGGGAATTTACCCTAGATTATCCAGGTGGGCCCAGTGTAATCACAAGGGTCCTTATGAGGGCAGCAAAGGGTGAGAGTCAGAGGAGATGTGACAGTGGAAGCAGAGGTCAGAGTGATATGAGAAAGAGGCCCTGAGCCAAGAAAGGCATGTAACCTTTAGAAGCTGAAAAAGACAAAGAAACAGTCCTTCCTAGAGCCTCCAGAAGGGACACAGCCCTGTCAACCCATTTTAGACTTCTGACCTCCAGAACTGTAAGATAAGAAATTTGTGTTGCTTTAAGATCCTAATTTCATGGCAATTTGTTACAGCAGCAATAGGAAACTAATGCATACTCCCTTAACTTGCCAAGGAAGAAGGTAAACATAGATAATATGTTAACTATTTTAAAGTTAACTATTTTAAAGGAAAACATTGTGGCAGAATATGTTAACTATTCTGCCACAATGTTTTCCTTTTAAAAAAATGGAAATATATATTCCAAAGGAAATAGGTTAATTATGTTTTGCTAGAAGTCTTTGGTTACAAAAATGGAGTCCCAATCCCAATTCTAAATTACATAATTTAAGCAAGGGGAAGAAAGGTTATTTATAATATATTTGAATCTCACCTCATTAACAAAGAAGTAAAGGATAAATTGTATATCCATAGGGCTTGTAACCAAGAATTCATCCAACATCAGCCCACGCCCTTCTCTCTCTCCTCTGCTTTTCTCTGTTTTAGTTCATTCCCTTCTACTGAAGATGGACCTTACTCATATGATGAGAATCAAAGCAGTGGGCATCCCTGAGTCGCTCAGTCCAACTTAAAGACCTTCACCTGATCGTTCATTCATTTGCCATGTGTTTATTGAGCCAGGCCTGTGAAGACAGGCAAGTCCCTGGCCTCATTCTGGTAACTGATACAGATAATAAACAAATATATAAACAAAATACATAAACAAGATCCTTAGAGATCAGGATCTTGTTTGTCATTGTTCATTATGTATGATGATGAAAATGTGCAGAGAGATGAAATACCGAGTAACAGGAGAGACCACTTCATACTGGGTGGTCAGGGAAGGCTTTTCCAAGAAGCTGACATCTAAGACCCTAAAGAGAAATAAAGGATATGTGAGCATGATCCAGGGGACAGCAAAGACCCCAAGATAACTTCTTGAAGCAACAGAAGAGAGGCCAACATACCTGGTGCCAAGTGAGCAGATGGGGATAGTAAAAGATGAGGCTAAGAGCTACATCCAACAGAGCTTCATGGATATATCTTGGTTTTTCTAGAAGAGTCCCCATTACATCTGTTTCCCCACCATAAATATTAAAAGCCATCCCAGGTTGGATGATACATTTTTCAGTCACCTTGCATATGCAGCTATAGGACACAGGATTTTCTCCTAAGAGAAATGGAAAGGTATTGAAAAGTTTTAAGCAGGGCCATACAAGTCTGATTTGTATTTAATATCACTGGAGGGGTGCCTGGGTGGCTCAGATGGTTGGGCGTCTGCCTTCGGCCCAGGTCATGATCCCGGGGTCCTGAGATCGAGCCCCACATCGGGCTCCTGGCTCAGCGGGGAGCCTGCTTCTCCCTCTCCCTCTACCCCTCTCCCTGCTCATGCTCTCTCTCTCTGTATCTCTGTGTCTCAGGTGAATAAATAAAATCTTTTTTAAAAAATACATTTAATATCACTGGAAACCAGGGAATGAGTTAATAAATGCAGTAAATTAAGTATGTCTACATTTGGAGTACTGATTTTCTAAAAACAGAAATCAATATTGAGATAAAATTAAAATAGGTACAATTTGTGACTTAGCATAAGGCATAGATATACCCTCATCATCCTCATGAACACATAGACCTTAATACCACCACTCTGTTTGTTACTCTTCCTCCTCTTAAACCCAGAAGCACTTTCTGAGGCAGCACATAGCTCCAGCTGTCTGGGTCTCATAGCAACTTGGCAGCATAATGCTTCTAGGCTGAAATCCCAACTTCCATGGATTCATGCAGTTTCGGCCACAAATATTTACCTTACCTGGCTCCTGGGGCTAATTAAAAGGGTAGGGCTCCATTCCACTTGGCTCTCCCCTAAATTGCTTTCAGAGTCAGAAGCAGCTGCCGGACAAGAATGACAGCCCCATAATTCATCTCTACATTCACACCAGTGACTCCTTCACAAATGTCCTTTTCAAATTAGGAAAAGGGTCCGTAGCCATACCCTGCTCTTGCCACTCTCCTACTGGATTTGAAATTGCATCTCCTTATAATGATCTCTCCTAGAAGCTGAAGTTATACTTAGCAGCACATCTATCTTCCAACTGCCTCCGGAAGAGAGAATCTCAGGATCAAATACTGAGAACTTATTATACCAGTTAGAACACAGCGTTTCATTGCAAATGTTTATTATTGTAAAAATGATACATGTTTACTATAAAAGATTTGAGAAGGTGAGAGGCGCCTGGGTGGCTCAGTCACTTAAGTGTCTGACTCTTCATCTCAGCTCAAGTCTTGATCTCAGGGTCATGAGTTCAAGCCCAGCATTGGGCTCCATGTTGGGCATGAAGCCTACTAAAAAAAAAAGAGAGAGAGAGAGAGAGAGAGATTCAAAAAGATGAGAATTGAAAAGTGAATTTTTCCCTCTCTGCTCCCTCAGCCCCTGTCATGGACCCCAGTGAATGTCTTTCTCCTTGGTAACGTCTATTACCAGTTTGGGCCATTTTCTATGCATATACATGCAAATAGAGAAATATTTATTGGCATTTAAATAGGTCACCCTAAAGGCTTGAAGTAATTTCATGATAACAAGCAAGTCCAGATTTGATAAACCATGAAATGGAATCACATCGCAGTTCCCTGGCAGGAATTGAAGACTCAGCTCTCCTAGCAAAGCAGAATAGCTGAGTTAATCCAACAATTCAGAACAGGGTCAAGATACCAAATTCAAATCACCAGACCCAGGAAGAAACCAGACAGGAAGTTAGGTCACAACTCTGAAAATAGACTTAAAGCTTGAGTGGGGGATGAAAATTGATGGAGAAGCTGGAAATAGAGTCTGAGACGGGCTCAGAGTGCAGGGTCTGGTCTGGAGGGGAGGAGAAGCACCATGGGGTCTACTGTGGTCACTGGGGTGATGGAAGGTAGTAGAGTTGGAGAAGCCAGGAAAGCAAGATGGGGTTTTCCTTAGAGGAAAAGTGGAGATATTGCTGGGAAAACAGAACACATCCACAGAGTAAGAGGTGCTGAGGAAGGCATCAGGCTGAAGGCTAGAAGGCATCTATCTGGAGAGTTATGAGGCTGAGAAAGATGAGAGAGAGAGAGAAGTAGAGAGAGAGAAAGAATTCCCTCTTAGGGGAATTCAAATAATTTCTAACAATATTATATGTTGCCTTTCAGGTGTTTCTCTTTTGTATTTTTTACGGTAGTAAAGTATACATAACACAATTTTAACCATTTTTTAGTGTACAGTTCAGAGACATTAAGTACGTTCACATTGTTGTGCAACCATTACCACCATCCACCTCCAGAATGATTTTAATCTTGCAAAAGCTGAATCTCTGTCCCCATTAAACCCCACTCCCCAAGCCCCTGGCAATCACTATTCTACTTTCTGTCTCTATGAATCCAATGACTCTAGGTACCTTATGGGTCAAATCATACAATATTTGGCCTTTTATGACTGGCTTACTTCACTTAGCATAATGTCTTCAAGTTGCAGCCATCTTTTTTTTTTTTTAAGATTTATTTGTTTTTAATAAATAAAGAGAAGAAGCAGAGGGAGAGGGAGAGAGAACCTCCAGCAGACTCCTCACTGAGTGTGGAGCCCAACACGTGGCTCCATCTCACAACCCTGAGATCATGACCTGAGCCGAAACCATGAGGCAGATGCTCAACCAACTGAGCCACCCAGGTGCTCCAAGGTTTATCCATGTTATAGAGTGTGTCAGAATTTCCTTCCTTTTTAAAGCTGAATAATGGAGAATGCAAGCTGGTGCAGCTACTCTGGAAAACAGTATGGAGGTTCCTCAAAAAGTTGAAAATAGAGCTACCCTACAACCCATCAATTGCACTACTGGGTATTTACCCCAAAGACACGAACGTAGTGATCTGAAGGGGCATCTACACCCCAGTGTTCATAACAGCAATGTCCACAATAGCCAAACTATGGAAAGAGCCCAGATGTCCACCGACAGATGAATGGATAAAGAAGATGTGGTGTATATATATATGGAATATTATGCAGCCATCAAAAAATGAAATCTTGACATTTACAACCACATGGATGGAACTAGAGGGCATTATGCTAACCGAAATAAGTCAGTCAGAGAAAGACAATTACCATATGATCTCGCTGATATGTGGTATTTGAGAAACAAAGCAGAGGATCATAGGGGAAGAGAAGAAGAGAGGAAGAAAGGAAACAAGATGAAACCAGAGAGGGAGACAAACCATAAGAGACTCTTAATCTCAGAAAGAAACTGAGAGTTGCTGGAGGGGAGGGGGGTAGGGAGATGGCATGGCTGGGTGATGGACATTGGGGAGGGTATGTGTTGTGGTGAGTGCTGTGTATTGTGTAAGACTGATAAATCACAGACCTGTATCCCTGAAACAAATAATACATTATATGTTAATAATTTTAAAATTTTTTTAAAAAATAAAGCTGAATAATATTCTATTATATGTATCTATCACTTTCTTTATCTACTCATCCATTTATTCATGGACACTTGGGTTACCTCCACCATTTGGATACTATGAATAATGCTGCTATGAATATTGGTATACTTTCAAGTATTTTTCTAAATAAAACATTTCAAGCCATGAAAGATGAACAGGGTTTTTTTGTTTGTTTGTTTGTTCTTTTTTGTGTGTTTTTCTTTAAGGAGAGAAGGGAATTCCTGGGGGAGGGAAAGCATGGATAAAAGTGTGGAATGGAGAAACACAGCTTGATCAATGAAGGGTAGGAGACTGATTGAGGCAGCAGCATGGAAGGGGGATAGAGTGAAAGGTGAGGTAAGAAACATGAGTATGTCAGGTCATTGAAGTCTGAAAGTACAAAAAATAATAGAATATATTCACTACCCAGTTGTTTCATATCTCAATATTTTGCCATATTTTCTCTTTTAAAAAAAAAAAAACAATATTCTGGATACAACTGATGCTCCCTGCACCAACCCTCATCCCATTCTTTCACTTCCCTTCACAATGGCACCCATTTTCCTGAATTCCAAGTTTCATTTTTTCCATGTTTTATGATTTTACTACATATGTACATCATGTGTTTTCATACTTTTAAACTTTATTATTATATGAATGGCATCATACTTTGTATACATCCTTTTCTAACTTTTTTCCTCAATAACATTACATCATAGAGATTTATCTAGATTATTTCATCCCATTGTATGAATATTCCACACTGTATTTTCGCAGCATTATAGCATTACAACGCTATAATGAACATTCTTGTACATTTTCCTTGTTTACATACGTGAGACTTTAGGCTATTGACCTAGATGAGGAATTGCTGCTTCTAGAGTAACATGCATCTTCAACTTTATTTGTAAAGTCAAATTGCTTTCCAACAAAGTGGTTGTATCAATTTATACTTCCACAAGCAGTGAACAGTCATTTCCATTTTGCCCCATTCTTGTCAACAATATATATTGTCAGATGTCTACATTTTTTTAAAGTTGGTAAGATAGCACACTGGATAAGAGCCAGATTTTTGAGCAACACTCTTGGTGTCCAAATTCTGGCTTTATCACTTACTAGTTGTATGAGCTTGGGCCTACTTTCCCTTTCTGGAAGAGAAAAGAGCTAGGAGTACCAACCTCATGCATTTATTGCAAGGTTTTTTTTTTTTTTAAAGATTTTATTTATTTATTTGAGAGAGAGAGCATGAGAAGGGGGAGGGTCAGAGGGAGAAGCAGACTCCCCGCCGAGCAGGGAGCCCGACGCGGGACTCGATCCCGGGACTCCAGGATCATGACCTGAGCCAAAGGCAGTCGCCCAACCAACTGAGCCACCCAGGCGCCCTATTGCAAGGTTTAAGTGTGTTAACACATGGAAAGCATCTGGAACAATGTACAGTTAGTGCTCAAAAAATGTCATCCCTGTTTCAGAATTTTGAGTTGGCCATTCAAGAATTGTTTTCTGTAAACTTCTTATTCCTTTCTTTACCCTTTTCATATTGATTTGTAGGTATTCTTTAAATTTCCTGAATAATAATCATTGTATTTATATGTTCCAAATATCTTCTTTTGGCCAGTAGTTTGTCATCTCAGTTTTTATGACATACTTTGTCAAGAAGATTTTTTGGTTTTATTTTTTTTCAATAATCCAAGTTTTATTAGAGGAAAACTTCTAGTCCCCACTTCTTGTCCATGCAATACTCCAATTTTGGCCAAAAATGGGGGTGAGGGTTGGGGAGGATATCAGTTAGTCCAAGATCCAAGATCCTAGCAATAAAATTGTCAAACCAATTGTCATGAAGTTTTTAATCAGAATCTAGTCAAATGTATCATCCCATTTTTTTTCTTGTTTAATTTTTTTCCTCATTTTGGTCATAAAAATATTCTCAAATATTTTCTTTTCTGAAAGTTTTTAAAGTTTGCTCTTCTAGAATTTTAGGATTTGATCCACCTGGAATTTAATTTTGTGATTAGTGTTAAGAAAGGATTTTTTTTTTTTACTCTGACCACTTTTCCACATGTGAAAACAAATGTTTTGGTATCATTAATCAAATTTTCAGTGCCACTTCTTGTCTTTCTATATATGTTCAGGTCTGGTTTTAACCTCTCTGTTTTACTCCATTACTCTATTATTATTATTAATTTTGCCTGCAACAAATACAATAACACATAATAGTACAATAGTAATATTGTAATTCCTTACAATAGCTTTAATATTAATCTCGCCATTGCCATCTTTGTTGAGCTAATTCCTTTACCTGTATGGTTCCAAGTTCAAGTTGGCCAAGAAGAATTTGTGTGAGACCTTGGGATGTGGAAGTGAAGGGAGGCTCTTACTTTGTGAAGGTCTTCACAATTAGATGGACTGACTGACATACAGACATGGAAGTAACAGAAGGATTCCAGCTGGCCCTTGCTCTCTTCTGCTTTGCATTCAGCTTTTCTTCCCAGCTGCTGGTCGTATAGCTCCAATTGCTGGTCTTGCAGCTCAAGGTCCCCTACCAGACACTTGGCTAAGATCCATAGATGAGGTGGGTGCACAGAAGCAATAGTTTTGCATAGACCTCTCCAGGCGCTCCCCTCTGCAGTACAACCTCGGTAGCTGGGTGTGCTTGGCTTCTTAGATTTCCCTGTAATCTCTGACTTGTCTACCCACACCAGTGCTCCTAGAGGACTGGATGAAGATTCTTCTTTGATCCTCCAGCTTTTCCTTCCAGACCTTCATTTTGCCAACTCCTCCCATAGTTGTAAGGTCCACTTCCTAGAATGAGCCACTTATGTCATTACACTCGTTGCAGCTTTGCTCTCTTGACTGAACCCTGACTGACACACTGAATATGGTAGAGTGAGCCTTCCCATTTTACTCTTCTTCAAACTTCTTTCTCCTTTGCTCTTTCATATGACTTTTTGAATCATCTTGTCAAGTATACCAAAAAAAAAAAAAAAAAATCACCTGGGATTGTTTTGGATTTATTAATTTGGGGAGAACTAGCATTTTTTGTAATATTTAGTTTTTAAAAAATTATTTATTGATGTATGGCAATGCAAATTATTTTTTTTATTTTTTATTGTTATGTTAATCACCATACATTACATCATTAGTTTTTGATGTAGTGTCCCATGATTCATTGTTTGTGCATAACACCCAGAATGCAAATTATTTTTATACTAATCCTGTATCTAGTCACTAGCTGGTACCTTATATTTGTTCTAATTGTTTGTATTTTCTCTTAGCTTCTATAAATGCAATACTATTCCTATGAGTAGTGATACTTTGTTGTTGTTGTTGTTGTTGTTGTTGTTGTTGTTTCTTTTCCAATTCTCATGGCTTTTCTTTTCCTCTCTTACTGCCCTGACTGGGACCTTCAAATAGTGACTGGATGGAAATCACTATTGGCATCTTTTCCTATCTTGATATTAAAGGGAATAATTCTAAAGTTTCACCACTAAATATAATGTTTGCTACAAGTTTCTGATAGGTATATTTGTTCAATTAAGATAATTCCCCCTACAGGGGTACCTGGGTGGCTCAAATGGTTAAGCATTCATCTCTCGGTTTCAGCTCAGGTCATGATCTCAGGCTCATGAGATTGAGCCCCATGTTGGGCTCCATGCTCAACACAGAGTCTGCTTGGGATTCTCTCCCTTTCCCTCTCCCTCCCCCTCTGCCCCTCCCCCTGCTCACATGCACTCTCTCTCTCTCTCCAAAATAAATAAATAAAATTTTTTTTAAAAAGATAATTCCCCCTGGGCGCCTGGGTGGCTCAGTTGGTTAAGCGACTGCCTTTGGCTCAGGTCATGATCCTGGAGTCCCAGGATCGAGTCCCGCATCAGGCTCCTTGCTCAGCAGGGAGTCTGCTTCTCCCTCTGACCCTCCCCCCTCTCATGCTCTCTCTATCTCATTCTCTCTCAAATAAATAAATAAAATCTTTAAAAAAAAAAAGATAATTCCCCCTACAATTCATAGAAAAAAAAAAAAATCCCCAAATAACCCAATTAAAAAACGGTCAAAGACTTCAACGGACATTTCTCCAAAGAAGAAATACAAATGGCTAGCAGGTATATGAAAAGGTGCTCAACATCACTAATCATGAGGGAAATGCAAATAAAAACCATAATGAGATATCATCTCACACCTGTTAGGATGGCTATTCTCAAAAAAGCAAAGGTAACAAGTGTTGGCAAGGATGTAGAGAAATTGGAATCATTGTACACTGTTAGTGGAAATGTGAAGTGGTGTAACACTATAGAAAACACTATGGAAGTTCCTTAAAAAATTAAAAATGGAACTACCATATGATCCAGCCATCTCACTCCTGGATATATATATAGAAGAAATGAAATCAGGATCTTTAAGACATATCTGTACTTCCATGCTCATTATACATTATTCACAACAGCCAACATATGGAACAATCCAAATGTCCATTGATAGAGGATGGATAAATAAAATGTGGTCTATACATACAGTGGAATATTATTCAGCCTTAAAGAAGAAGTAAATCCTAATCTTTGCAACAACATAAATGGACCTGGAAGATATTATGCTAGGTGAAGAAGTCAGTCACAGCAGGACAAATACTCCCATGATTTCACTTATATAAAAGTGTGGTTAGAATGGTGGTTGCCAGGGGAAATGGGAAATTAGGAGATGTTCAATGAGCATAACATTACAGTTAGACAAAATGTTTAAGTTCTAGAGATCTGCTATGCAACATAGTATTTATAGTTAACAATATGGTTTGTGCACTTAAAAGTTTGCTAAATGGGAAGATCTCATGCTGTTTTCTTTACCCTCCACACTCCCTCCAAAAAGCAAAGGGACTCAAAGAAACTTGGAGGTGATGGATATGTATATTACCATGTATTAAATATGTGCAGCTTTTTAGTATATTGATTATGTATACCTCAATAAAGCTGCCTAAATAAATAACTTTTTAAAAAATGTCAGGCTGGGGTGCCTGGGTGGCTCAGTTGGTTAAGCGACTGCCTTCAGCTCAGGTCATGATCCCGGGGTCCTGGGATCGAGTCCCACGTCGGGGTCCCGGCTCAGCGGGGAGCCTGCTTCTCCCTCTCTCACTACCCCTGCTTGTGTTCCTGCTCTCGCTGTCTCTGTCTCTGTCAAATAAATAAATAAAATCTTTTAAAAAAAAAATGTCAGGCTTAGGTAACAGTGAAAGGGTAGGTTCTTGTCTTCACCAAGGAGAATTTGGGAAGAGATTCCATTCGCAAATTGTTCCCTAAAATGGACAACTTAACATTTGCTAGATCAAATAGTGTCCAATATTCAGAATAATTCAAGTTTTGTGAAATAAATGTGTACAAAATAAAATTCCTTCTTATTTGTATTTCCTGTTTTTTTAAATTGAAAGAGTATTACATTTTAACAAATTATTTTTCTGCCTCTATTAAGATAAGTATGTGCTTTTTCTCTTGCTCTTTCTCTTTTCAATTTGTTAATGTAGCAAATTATATTGATAGATTTTTTTTTCTAAGACTAAAACATCCTTGCTTTCCTGGGATAAACCCAGTAGTGTATTATTATTTTTGTTAAGTCAGTGACTTTGCTGAATTTTATCAGAATTTATACCTTTGTATTTGTAAGTAAGTTAGGCTTACAATTTTCCCTACTATCCTTGTCTTATTTTGGATTCAAGTTTGTGCCAGTCTAATAAAGTGAGTTTGGGGGTTTTCTTTCTTTTCATACTCTATTTCTCTAGAATAGTTCATAGAAGATTGGAACTATATGTTCTTGTAAATTTGGTAAGATTTGCCTGTAAGAAACTAACTATACCTTAATTCATAATGTGGGTAGATTTAACCACTGATTTAATGTCTTTCAAGGTCATAGGATTTAGGTCATTTATTTCCTCTTGAGTCAGTTTTAATTGTTCACACTTTCCTAGAAAATTGACCGTTTTGCATATTTCAAATTAGTTGACATAAAGCTGTACATGATTGTCCCTTGTTACCTGTTTTAATTTCCAGCATATTTGTGGTTATGTTGCTTTTCAATTCCAATTTCAATATTGTTTTGGATATCTTTTGAATGTAATGCTATGGTGAGACTGGCCATAAGGAAGCCCAGTTTTAAATGGGCTATAATGGCCAATTCTTACAATAGCCCAGAGTCTGAAGTAGGAATAGAAATAGAAAGACCACTAGAACTATTTCCCTACAACTTCTGTCTACTGCCCCTAATTCCTCCCTGTGAAATTGCATAACCTCAAATGCATGCTTGTACATATTCCTTAGAAATTCATACTCTTGCATAAATGCAAAATGGTGGTGGTCTATTTTCTCTAAGTGCTCAGTCCATTCAAAGAACAGAAGACAATAACATATCTCTCCTGAAATGTATCTCCTGCAGCTTAAGTATCCTCAATTTTTCTAACAGTTACTCAAATATCCTGGATCACAAGCTCTTTGCCAGCCCTCTCCTTCTAGTGATCCAACCCAGTGTACCAGCATCCTAAACTGAATCCTTTACTGCAGGTGTGGTTTGACCTACACAAGTAGGATGAGTCCAGTAGGATGGGACCCCTCCATTAGTGCTTCCTAAAATACACTGATCTGCTCACTCCATCACATTACTGACTCATGTTACTTTTGCAGTCAACCAAACATTTGGGGTTTTTTCACACATGCTGTGGAGGAATCTTTATTCCCAAGTAATACAGGAGCAAAACTTCATTATGTGATTTCTTAGTCTACCAGCTTACAAAGAGAATTTAAAGCATATCTGAGCCATAAGCAAGTATCCTTGTGAACAAGGATGGGGGAGCTAGTAGACAGTCCTGTCCTCAGCAATGTGGAGGAAGAGATCTTCCTTTGTAAAGAAGGCATGACAGCTGGGTCATACCACAGTACAATTGCCATGAACAGGGAATGAAAAATAATTGCCATTTATTGAGAACCTACTGGGGGCCAAATCTATGTTAGGTGCTCTACATATGTTATCTAAACTTTAGTCCTCCTAACAACACCGAATCAAGGTGTAAAGATGTAAATAAATAAATGCCACATAAAAATAGCTGCATTTTATTTACGAGGAAACCAAGACTCAGTGCATGACTTGCACAAAAGCTGAAAAGCAATGGAGCCTTATTTGACTCTAAAATCTGTGTAATTCCTTCCACACAGCCAGCCAGGAGTGAGTAAATGTGGGTGGAGGCATCAAGTGGCAAGCAGCAAGGGCACTTGTGTAATGCTTTATAGTTTAATGAATGACTTTCACCTACATTAACTCTTTTAATTCGATCCTTATAACATCCTCATGTGGTAGGCAGAGGAGGTGATACAATCTCTATTTTACAAGTGAAGATGTCAGCACTCCGAGAATCAAGTGACCTACCCAAGGTCACCCAGCTAGCCAGTGAGGTTGCAGGGCAGACCTTAACCCCAGGCTCCCCGTCAGCAAGCGCCATGTGACCACCCCTCCTGGCCGCTGTTTAGGGCAATGAGGACATCAGAGGGCTGGAGCAGGTGCTTATGACCAATGTGGATGTGGGAAAGGGGTTCAAAACCCAAACCTTCCCAAGAAATGTAATGCTGTTATTATTTTTTAATCATCTCGAGGCTTCAGGAGGCACAGGAGAAGGAAAGCCCTGGCTAATGGCCCAAGAAGCAGAGCAGTTTAGGACAAACAACATTGCTGTTTCTTCCACACAAGGCGAGGCCACCTTTTACCACTGACACGACTGGTGCACTAGATCATTGTGGGGAAGGGGGCTGTAAACCTACCGACCAGTGGACCTATCGACCTTCATTTGATTTCTTCAGCAAAGCTAGAATCTTAAAAACAAAAACAAAACTTAAAACGAAATCAAGTGTGTTCATTTCACAATCCATTGTAGACATGTAAATTTAACATCAGTCCAGTATGCACAGAACATCTGGTGTAACCAGCTACTAAAACTCCACTTAAGTCAAGCACCATCTTATTCAAGCCCTCAAAATAGAGGCTTTGTCTGCTAATTGCGATTCACCTGCTGGTAACCGGTTCCCATGTGGTCCCAACTGAGACCAAATCCCCCCAGCTGGGAGGTTCTCTTTTTCCCTATGCCACCGATTCACATCTGTTGTCCTCTCTCAAACCTGGCTGAGAAACTGTTCTCCTGGAGGACCCTAAATTACCCAGGGAATTCTGCATGCCCTCAACACACAAGCCAGCATCTTTACCTGTTAACAGATGGTGGACATATGAAAGTTCCTTAGAGTTTTGTTTCTTCAACCAAGACGTTACAAAATCCGGGAGCAGACCCTGAGCTTTTCTAGTGCTTTCCAAGCCTCACTGTAGTTCAAGTTCACCCAAGCACCTTAAAAGCACATACAGATGGGGCACCTGGGTGGCTCAGTCGGTTAAACATCTGACTCTTGATTTCAGCTCAGGGCATGATCTCATGGTCATGAGATCAAGACCAGTGTTGGGCTCTGCACTGGGCAGGAAGCCTACTTAAGATTTTCTCTCCTTCTGAGCCACCTCTCGCCCTCCACCAACTCATGAACTCTCTCTCTCTAAAAAAAAAAAAAAAAAGAAAAAAAAACATATAGATGCCTGGCCTGCTCTCAGAAAGGATTCTGCTACAGAGAAATGTGTTAAACCACATAATGTTTCTTCCACACCGCCAGCCAGGAGTGTGGCCATATCAGCATGTCAGCAAGATGCAAACTATGGAAAAAAGAGATGAAGGGAGAGCTTGTAGATTCAAAGAGACTTAAGAGACCTGACAGCCAATGTGACATTTGAACTTAGTTGATTCTCATTTCAAACAAACACAAGGTAAAAACAACAAACAAAAACAAAAGAGAATTTGTAAATTTGGAAGGCAACTGAAATTTTGAACATCATTTGAGTATTTAATGATATCATGGACTTTTTGCTATTTTCTGTTTAGATGTAATAATGGTATTGTGGTTATTTTTTAAAATCACGCAAAAAAAACTCTGGTAGAGAAAGGTACTGAAATATTTTGATAATATTTGAGAATAATATGATGATAAAATGATACGATATCTAGAATTTGCTTCAAAAAGGAGTAAATAGAAACCTAGATGAAGCAAGACTGGCCATTAGTTGATAATTATTGCAGCTGGGTATTAGGTTCATGGGAGTAAGTGGGGTTCATTATGCTTTTTTGGTCTACTTCAGTATATTTTTGAAAATTTCCATAATAAAATTTTAATTTCCCTAGGTTTGTGAACTGTTGTATTTCTCTGCTCCGCCCCCCCCACCTTAACACACTCATACGCATATTCATATATAGAGACCACCTATTTCAATGTGAATTCAATGTTTATTCCTTGGAGAAGAAAGGGGACATGGGAGTAGAGCACTTTTGTACTGTGTACAAATGCAACACATTTCAGAGTTTCTCATATGATTTGTACTCATTCTAGACTGAGGCATGTAGAAGAGCTGTTACTAACATCAAATCAGTCTATTTACCTCCGAAAGACTAGTCCCTCTCCTTTTAAATTAAAAGTTTATTTCTTTCTTTATAAACTGCCATGCCTGCAGTTTATGAGGTTTGTGTGTTTGTGTGTATGTGGGGCCACCATGTACATCTGTGCAGGCTGTGCATAGCACAAGGGTTTCAAATCCAAGGGGGCATCCTTCATGTTGTCAACACTGTAGATTTGCATTTTTACTATGACAACTGTCTTGCAAGTGGTAATAAAATGTCTTGTTCTAACAAAATCAGTATTTGATAACTTTTCAACCAATGGAAGCGGGGGCTCCTCTTCTAATTATGGAGTTACCATATGGGGTAGCAGTGGACTCGATCTGCCTGACTGCTGAATTTGAATTCCTTTCCCCAAACCGCTCACTGACTTTATAATCTTCCTAAGTTACTGAATAGTCCTGAGCCTAAGTTTCTTCATCTGTAAAATGGGACGGTAAAATTGAGAGCATTGTTCAAAGTTTTAAATGCATATGAAACAGTGCCTGCCAAATTGTAAGCCCACAATCAGTGTCAGAGATTAGCTATTAGCCTATCTACTCATACAGATCTAATTTTATGGGGGGGGGGTGTCTGTGTGTGTTGTGTTGTGTCTTTCATTAGAATGGACTTCAAGAAGACTATGTCCATTATTTTACTAACTCAGACTATTTTAAAAAGAGGACATTTTTTTCCTAGCCACCAAGTTTTGAAAGATCCAGTAAAGCTCAAGGTCCATGTAAGCAGCCAGGGTTTATAAGCCTTTCTGCACACAGGAGCTATGTGCATATGCTGATGGAGAGCTCTCCGAAGAAATATTCTGGGGTTTTTCCATCCTGCTAACTACTTGGCCTGTAAGCCTGTAATGGGAAAAGATCCAGTGGGAGTTGCCAGCCACAAAAGGGGTATTACCCCACAGGGAGAATAGAGTCAAAATGCTTCAAGAGGTTAAATGTCTATTTTTAAACGGAAAGAACACAGAGTATGCCTTTAACTTGTGTTAAAAATAAACTCAGCTGCCTCCTTTACACTCCCACCCCCTCCCCCTGTCCTCCCATACCCTGTACTGCCCATAGGGAAGAAAGAGTACCAGTGTTCCATTTTGTTTCTCCTCATGAGTTTTTCTTTTCTTTTTTCTTTTTCTTTCATCTTTAGCCAAACATGAGCTACTTGGTTTTCAGTTCACAAAACAATTTGCATTCTCTCTCAAAATTTCCTCAGGGATCCGCAGGAAGCAGGTTGGATTTATCATTTAGAATTAAACCTTGTCAGGGGCTAAGGAAAAAATCCACGAGGAGATAAACAAAATGGATCCCTCCAGCTCTCCCCCAGGCCTGGGAAGTGTCTGCAGGGGAGACCATTCAGACCTCATTCAGAGGGCCTTTCAGGGAATGCTATTTAATGTTGGGGTTTAAGCACGGGCTTTTCCTGGGGCCTGGTTACCCTTAGAAACGCTGCTTTGCTGAGTTGCTTTCAATAAATTCCATTAAACAACTACAAAAATCCTAAAGATCAGATGTGCCAGTTTTTGTTCATGAAAGAGCTAATCTAGCATAGCAGAAAAGCTGCTGTCTGGAGTGAATAATCTTGATTTCTTAATGTATGTACAGGGTAGAGGGATTTCAAGACCCCAGTGGGAGGCATAGATGTTGAAGAATAGAGAGACACAGGTCTGTCTGTACACAGGACTGATATTTCATTGGGTGGGGGATGAGAGATGAAGGGGTCACTGGGAACTTGTTTACTTAAAAAAATTTTTTTTTAAAAAAGAGACAGCCCTTAGTCAACATAAGATAAAGGAAAAAGCAACAGAATTCATTTTAAGAAATAAAGGTCTAGTCTCAAGTCAGCCTCTCCCTTGAAACATGACCTCAGTGAAGCCATTCACTTCCCTACAGTTTCCTTTTTACAAAATGAGATCCTCGCCTTCTTAGATCTATTCTTTAATAGGAATAGTGTTAAATTATATACAGTTGACAAAAAGAAAGTATTGTATCAGAGCATTTAACAAGTTTAAAATCTCAGTACAAATATGTACTGATTTAAACATCATTCAAATTTAATGAAGTGATTTTGATGCATGTCTGGCAAGGTAGAAGGGAAACTCTATCAGTAAAGATTGAGATTGAGCCAATTGTTTTCCATTTTTCATGAAAAGAAAACACTCTAGTGCATACCTGGGGGCACTAGCACCTAACCAAATATGCCTTGAAAACAGAGTACAGGTTGAAAGCCAGATTCCTAGCAGGAATGATCAGCCTCTGGGGCACTATGAAGTCCTTCATGGGGTCTTCTACTCAATATGCTCCACAGACATTATTACCCAATGATTACCCAATGAAGACCTTGTTCTCACCGTGTGTATATGCAACTATTTTTCCAAATGTATATGGATTGGTTATGATTAATAAGATATAATTGATAAATTATAAATTCATTAATTTTATTTCTGTATTAGGTATTAATAAAATAAAAACTCATTTTAAAACTTTAGCAAAATCAAGTAGATTTTCAGTGTATGTTTTTTTCTTTTTTCTTTCAGCCCTGACCATCGTGGATTTATTGGTATTAATCTATATTGATTAATTTGTATTAAATTGTATTTATTTGTATTAATCTACTTACTCAAATGATTTCCTTTCTTTCATCTCTACTCTATACTGTGTCTATATTTTACAAAAGCAAAAGCCAAAATATAATTAAGTGTAATGGATAGGAATGTGTATAACAAGCCAGTATTAAAACATCAGGACTGCCTCACATCTGATACTTTTCATTTCAGCAAACACAACTTCCTGGTCACTCACTACCATTTCTGATGACTCAATTATTGTTGAAATGTGTATCTGATTTTTTTGGTCATTTGTATATTTTTGTATTGAGACATAATGGACATATAACATTGTATTCATTTTAGGTGTACAACATAATGTTTTGGTATTTGTATATACTATGAAATGATCACCACAGTAAGTTTAGTTAACATCCATCACCTCACATAGTTACAAAATTTTTCTTTTCTTTTTTTTTAAAGATTTTATTTACTTATTTTAGAGAGAGAACACACGTAAGCAGGGGGAGGGGCAGAGGGAGCTGGAGGGAATCTCAAGCAGACTCCCGGTTGAGTGTAGAGCCTAATGAGGTGCTCAATCTCACAACCCTGAGACCATGACCTGAGCCAAAAATCAAGCGTTGGACACTTAACCGCCTGCGCCATCAGGCGCCCCACAAATTTTATTTCTTGTGATGAGAACTTTTAAGATCTACTTTCTTACAACTTTCAAATATACAGTTCAGTATTATTAACTATCATCACCATGCCACACATGGAAGTTTGTACCTTTGACCCCCTTCATCCATTTCACTCGCTTCCTACCCCCTGCCCCTGGCAACCACTCAAAATATATTTCTTGATCAACCAGTACTCTTCTGGGGCTCCTGGGTGGCTCAGTCGTTGGGCGTCTTCCTTCGGCTTGGGTCCTGATCCCAGGACCCTGGGGTCAAACCCCACGTCAGACTCTGCTCAGCAGGAAGCCTGCTTCTCCCTCTCCCACCCCCCCCTCCTGTGTTCCCTCTCTTGCTGTGTCTCTCTGTTGAATAAATAAATAAAATCTTAAAAAAATAAAATAAAATAAAATTACAACTTCTCTCAGCTAGGAACCCTGGAACTTAATATTTAACTTTTGCCTTAAAAAGGCCTCTGCTACATAAGTTCATTAAGAAAGTAATGGGACAATGATGCTTGTCAGTAACTCAATGTACTGCACTAAAAGTGAAGAATCAAGTCTACGATAAAAACATTTGAGTCCGTATCTATTTGTCTGTGTTGTTCCAGGAAGGACTGTGGGTGGCTTACAAAGATACATACAATTCAATATAAATGAGGGGGGGAGGCAAAGAAAATAGAATAGAAAGCGCATGGCTGTGGCGAGGTTAGGACATAAAAGACATGCCTTGAAAATTCTACATGCTTCCAAGCACTTAGCAGTTTGACTCAGCACTTTGTACACAGCCAAAGGAAAAAGGGAACCATTATCAGGTACATAATTCATATTACTTGCTAAATAAATACAGACTGGCATCTCACAAGAAGACCAACTCTTTCAGCTGGCAAGATGAGAGAAAATTTAGGAAGGGCAGCATCCCCAAAGCATACTGTTGTGAATGGATCAAAAACTGAGTTTTAGCCAATATCCTCATGCCAAAATTTGAGGCAGTAATTAATCCAGTATAGCCTTTCCAACATTTGGTGGAAATTATCTTTGTCTTCTTATGTGGGGAAACAGGCAGAGAAGAGTGATTTGCTTCCACTTCATACACCAAGTCGATTACACAGATAAAAATAGAAATAATGTGTCCTAGCAAGGAAGTAATTCTCAGTCCCATCGTACGTCCAGATGTGTTTCCAAATTATGATCTTTAAGTGTCCTGGAGAACTCTCCAATGGTGACCTTTTACCCCATTTTATTTTCTCTTACATTGTCCCGTTGCAATTTTCCCCATTCTGACTCTTAGGCTTGGTCACCTGGAGCACTCAGTGAGGTAGAAAACTGGATGGCCTCTGGGAAGGGAGAGTCAGAAGAAGACCAGGACTAGATAAAATGGCAAGGTTGGGATTCCTGGGGATAAACTATGAAGACAGCCTAGAATCCGTCCCTGAAGAGAGGCTGTGCCTGCAACTCATGACTGGACACTTCACAGCTGACTGAGAAGTCCAGAAACGAGTCTGGAAACATTCCCTCTCCCTGCGCACCAGCAAATCTTCAATCCATTTAAAACTCATGAAGCAGACATGCAGGGAGTACCTTCCAGGCTCCAGGCACTGAGCTAGTGCTAAGGTAAGAGAGGCAAAAGGTATAGACTGTGCCACACTCTTCAGTTTAGCTGTCTATTATCTAGGAATTTCAATATGGTGGCTAAACACACAGGCTCTGGATCTAATTCCTGAGTCCTACCTCCATTTTTGCTATGTCACTTAGGACAACACGGACTCCTGGGGCTTCAGTATTATCATCTGTAAAATGGAGATTAGCGATTACATTCTAGAGGAAAAGCTTACAACAGTACTGGGCATGGCTTCCACCCGCAGACCACTGCCTTCTCCTGAGATACTTGTCTCTGTCATGGTGGCCAAAATTGACTATGCATATGTTATGCCAGGCACTGTCCAAAGTATTTGACACATTTTAATTCATTTAATCTTTTTTATAGCCCTATACAGAGGATACTACTATTATCTGCATTTTGTACATCTAAGGCAGAGGGATTCAGTGCCTTGCCTAAGATTCTCAGAGAGGCAATATATAGCAGTCATTATGGGTGCACACTCTGGGGACAAACTATCTGGGCCCTCCCTAGAAGTTGTGTGACCTTGGGCTAATTACTTTAACTTCTCTGGGTCTGTCTCCTGCCAATTTGCTCTCGATCCATTCCCCATCTTCCCCATGACTTCTGAGAACTACGTTTCAGCCACTGAGTGTCTCGTTAGCTCAGCCAATGGGAAGCACTGGCAGAGAGAAATGTCAGGGTGTTTCATTCCCTCTCTGTTTGGGGCAGCCACTCTAGCATGGCTGCATCTCCTCCTGGGTTCCAATTCCTTTCTTTCCCCCTGGGTTCAATTCCTGTTGGGCAGCCCCAGAACCTCAGCTCTGGTGACATCACCTCCCTCTTGCACCCCACACCATCCCTGTAACTTGCAGCAGCAGCTTCCTACTATTGCTCCTTTCCATGCTGTCTTGCCGACCTACTATCTGCCTTTTGTGCTCTTGCAATACCCTTGTGGTAGAGCCCTGTATCGAATTTCCTCTGGTGAACTACTAGAGTAGCATCGGTTTTCCTGATGGACTATGACAGAAACATTTTGTGCTTCCACTTCTTCATCTGCTACATGATAACTGTACCTACCTCACAGGCTTGTTGTGAAATTAAATGAGTGAATATGTTTCAAGTGCTCCAAACAGAACCAGGCACACAGCAAGTGGCAGCTATCCTGGAACACATAGCCAAGGCCCCAAATTCCCTTGCTAGGATCTTAGGGAGGAGATCCTGAAAGCTTAAGGATGAGATGAGTAGAAGTAAACCAGGTAAAGCAGAAGGGAAAAGTGTTTCAGGCAAGGGGAACAGACAGCTCAGTGGCCAAGAGGTAAGAGACAGCAGGTGTCCTTCTAAAAACCACAAAAGGAAAGAGGTTCAGAAAGACCAGAACACGTGGACAGCACAAGGTGAGGGGTGAGTCTGGGAAGAAGAATGAGACTGGAAGGGAGAACAGAGCCAGACCATGCCTTTTATTTTATTTTATTTTTTTTATTTTTTTTAAAGATTTTATTTATTTATTTGAGAGAGAGAGAATGAGAGAGAGCACATGAGAGGGGGGAGGGTCAGAGGGAGAAGCAGGCTCCCTGCCGAGCAGGGAGCCCGATGTGGGACTCGATCCAGGGACTCCAGGATCATGACCTGAGCCGAAGGCAGTCGCTTAACCAACTGAGCCACCCAGGCGCCCCAGACCATGCCTTTTAAGTAATGTTAAGGGTGTTAAATTAGTTTTTAAAAGGAGGCCATTAGACTGAAGTGGCTCTAAATGCCAGGGTGACTGACATAAGCAAACCTAAATCTAAGCCTGTAAATGCCTCAAAGTTAAGAAATCGAAACTTAAGGACAACCAATCACAAGCAGCCAACTAGGCTTAAAGATTCAGCCAATCAAGTAAGTTCCTTTCTTTGCTTCTGCACCTGCTCTGTGTAAGTCTTTCTCCTGGCTCCTGTTGGTAGAGTGCTCCTAAACACTTCCACTTTGGGATTCTATTCCAATTTGAATGGATTTTTGCTCAAATAAACTTTAAAAACTTTTACTATGCCCCAGTTTATCTTTTAACAGGCTCTGACCCGAGAACAATAGGAAACAATTGGAGCATGTTAGTTAGCAGAGGGACACAACTGAATTTATGATTTAGAGAGATTTCTTTGGTTGTAATGTGGGAAGTACATGGGGCAGGAAGGAGAAAAGAGAGAAAGGTAGGAAGAGCTATTAGGAGGCCATTGCGTGTGTCCATTTAGGAAGCAATAGCTTGGACAGTGGTGGTGACAGTGAAGTTATTCAGGAGGTAAGAGTGATGGGACAGGCATGGGATTGGAAGTGGCAACCAAGGGAGAAGGAGGCATCAAAAAGGCTGACCGGGTTTCTGACCTGGGGAAATGCAAACAGCAAGCAGTACAGCAGAGTTATGGTTTACACAACCTGCAGCCAAACCCCAGCTCTACCCACAACTAGCTGTTGAACCTGGGGCCTGGTACCAAATCACTCTGTGTTCAGATGTGTGGAATGGGAGAATATCTGTACCTTCTGTACTGGAGTCTCACAAAGGTGAAATGAGGTAAAGCATGTCAGATGCTTGGAACAGAGCCTGGAATATCACGAGCACACTGAATCTCGGTCACTAGTAGAGACGCAGCTCTCAGGAGAAGACATAATCTTGGGGGTGGGAGCATCATGAATTTAGATCAATCATGCTGACTATGAGACATCTATGAAACCAGAGAAAGAGTTCTTTTTTTTTTTTCTTAAAGATTTTATTTATTTATTTGACAGAGAAAGACACGGCGAGAGAGGGAACACAAGTAGGGGGAGTGGGAGAGGGAGAAGCAGGCTTCCCTCAGACCAGAGAGCCCAATGCGGGGCTCGATCCCAGGACCTTGGGATCATGACTTGAGCTGAAGGCAGACACTTAACGACTGAGCCATCCAGGCACCCCCAGAGAAAGAGTTCTGATCTAGAGATAAAGTGAGAACGGATAGGTTTATAGGGCACACCCAGGGGAATGGCAACATTTAGGTGACAATTTCAGAAAGACAGGCTGTGATATTGTGATTTATAACAAGAAATATATATTTGGTCATTGTCCCATTCCTGACATAGACCTCCTAAAACCCTTCAAATTTCCTGTGATGAGAGCAATCTAGGTGTCTTTTGTGATGTTAATGGGTGACATTTGGAAAGCACCTAAGGTTGGGGGCTGGTTGCCAGTGGAACCAACGGTATGATTTGAGGGTTAGAACTTTCAGTCCCACCTCACCCCCAACCCCGACCTTTGGGGAGGGGGCGGGGCTGGAGGATGAATCAATCGCCAGTAGCCAATGATTGAGTCAATCATGCCTGTGTAATGAAGCATAGCCAATGATTGAGTCAATCATGCCTGTGTAATGAAGCCTCCGTAAATACACAAAAGGACAGGGTTTGAAGACCTTCAGGTGGGTGTATGCATGGAGGTGCTGGAGGAGGACGTCAACTACCTCCATTTTGATGTCAGTCTGGGCTTTGTAATTGATTAAGTTCTTTCCAGCTTATCTCTTAACTCAGGCAAAAGACCCCTTGGACAAAGCACCCTGTGATGGGAACAGAAACTGCCCCCTCAGGCAGTATGGACTAACCTGAGCCAGCAAGACTCCAAGTAATTGACCCCAAGACAATGATCGACCTGACCTTTATTGCCCACCTGCGTGTACTCACTGACCTTTGTCCCACATTTTCCTTACAGAAACTTAGAAGTATTTTCAGCGCTTTGGAGACACTAGTCCACTGTGTCTGGTCTCACTGAAATAAATCCCTTTCTTGTTTCACCCCCGCTCATCTCCCTGCCTTTGGATTTTGACAGTGGCAAGTGGCCGAACCTAGTCTGTTGGGGACCCCCTGAGCCAGGTGCTCTTACACCTGTGTGCCCCAACTACGGTGCTGGGAGACAGGGCTCCTGGAGAGGGGAAGGTATGGAAGCTCTGCAGCGCTTCCCACATTTCTTGCCCTTGCATCTCTTCCATCTGGCTGTTCCTGAGTTATAAACTCTTACAATAAACTAATAAACTAGTAAGTAAAATGTTTCTCTGAGTTCTGTAAGCCACTCTAGCCAATTAATGAACCCAAGAAGGGAGTTGTTGGAACCTCCAATCTATAGCCAGCCGGTCAGAAGCACAGGTGACAACCTGGGCTTGCGCCTGGAACCGCAAGTTGGGAACCAGATGGCAGTTGGACTGAACCCTTTCCTATAGGATCTCACACTATCTCCGGGCACATACTGTCAGAATTGAGTTGAATTGTAGGACACCTAGCTGGGGTCAGAGAACCGCTGAGAGGGCGGGGGGGGGGGGGGGGAACCCACACACTGGAATCAGAGTCAAGAGTCACTGAGGCCCAGGAGGGACGCGGAGAAAAGCAGTCCGAAAAGTAGCATCCAGCAGTGGCTGCAGGCCAGTTGTGAGGGGAAAACAAAGGCACCATAAAAACAGCAGGAGCTGGGACTGAGAATTATTGGTGTGACCTGGGGTCTTCACTTATCGTCTCCAACCAGGTGTCATGTGACATGGTAGCAAGAAGCTTGTCTCTGCTGAGCTGTAACAGAGCAAACAGTCGACATCCATGTCTGATCTTCTGTGCTGACCCCAGTGGCTGGAAATGACACAGCCCAATTTTTCTGGCCACTCCGCTGAAGCCCTGATCTTTTCGTTCATGTGACAAACCACACAGCCGATATTCCTACTGAGTACGAATAGCTGCTATGATTGAGAACAAGCTTGAATGTGGTTATCTGCCTTCTCCGGCCGACACAGAAAGCCCTCTGTAGGTTCCTCATCTCCTTTCCAAGATCCAAATAACCCTTTGAGTAATTGTAGCCTTAGATTTTTGTTTTGTTTTGTTAAAGACTCTGATTCCAGAAGGTTTTTCATATGCTATGTTTATTAAAATCCCAAGACCTGGCCCAAGGCCTCACTCCCAGAATCCTGATGACAATGCCAGCATTCCGTTAGCCCCAAAGAGGTCTTTGCCAGAGGACACCAGGGGGATTATTCTGATTTAATGCAGAAAGTTTGTGAAACCACTTTATATTCTTTCTAGCACAAGCAAGGGGAGTTGTTATTTTTATAATCATCATCGGAGCTTTCCACTATATTGTTTGGGGAAACAGTGATAAAAAACAGAGTACTTCTCTTTGGAATTCTACTACCCTCAAACTTTCATTAACGCTCAGTGGATTTGAGAAAAGTTCAGCATGAAGCTTTCTGCAGCACTTTAGCACAATAGTAGCTGTGCCTTTGGGATAACACAATAATCTCTTACTTTAGAGAAAAATAACTTCTCCGGCAAAATGAACCTTTTTGCCAAAGATGGACTGGTTCCATTTCTCATTCCTCCATTCTCAAGGTTAGTTGGGTTGCTGAACTCCCACAAACTGAAAAGAAAGTATTAAACAGCATCCAAACCAGCTTGGAAGGGATGTGGAGAGAAACCAGAACTAAGGCTGACCAGTCTGAAAGCTGGCAGATGTTACCAAGTTAACAACTTCCCATTTATCAATAGGTAACCGATAAACCATGAGTTTTTTTTAAAGCTCCATGAAAAAGAAGATATATTAGCATATTTGACTTTATTATACACCAATAACATAAATGGCAATCCACTCTCATAGAATATTTGTGTTGAAATTAGGAAGTGGTAGCACATTCACGCGCAAGAGCTAATGGAAGCTCTAAATATAGATTATATTCCATCTGGCTGACAAGGGCCTTCCTCAACACATTAACCAGAGGACCAAACCAGAGAAGGGAAACAGCTCTTAAAAATGCAAAAGAGAAAAGAGATTCACTTGGAATTTTATCTGGTAAAGTATCAAGCCATAGAATCAAGTCATCTGTTTCATGGACTATTTTTATAACTCAGATGTTAATTTTGATGCTGTCTTTAGAGGCATAAAAAGAGATTTTTCTCCCTTTAAACCTGAAAGAGTTTTGTTGAAGTAGGTACCTCACAGCTCATAAATGGCATTTGGTTGTTGAAAATAATTTTGACGATTTGGCTTTGACATTCCCTACATTTGCACAATAAACAGGGCTGCTGTTTCTATTCTTCCAAAGCCATTTTAAACGCTAGCCCATGGGGACCACATCCCCTTAGCATTTTGCAAGAGTTAGGCTTTGCACTAACTGAACAACAAGCTTATGTTTACAAAACAAAATTATTTTTCCAGTTTCGGCTCTGCTTATTAACCAAGTAAAGTAGATATTTCTAAGGCCAACATTTTCTCTTTGTTTATGGCTAGAGATCTTGACCCACATGAAAAAACAAAATCCACTGATGAGCACAGAAAGACACCCCCACACAGAAATCTCTCTTCATAACAATCCTGTGGCACACAAGCCATCATGATAACCAATGTACTCGTAGAAAGTCAACAATGGCTGTTTGCTGTTGATCCAGTTCCTCTATTTACAAGATTTTTGTGACATAAATAGATCAGAGAGTCTTGCAAAATGTGTATTTATGGTTGAAACTTTATGTGTTTCAGAATTTGTTTGGAGTACTGAAGCATGCTATCCTGACTGTGTTGTTTTCTTTTTGTGCAAACTCTGCTGAAAAACAAGAACAGTGAACAGCATAAAGAAAATTTAATCCAGGCCCTGGGTTAATAGGGAAGATCACCTCTGGGCCTGGGGCCAGTGGGGCTTTAGTTCTCCTTGCTGGGATCTCCAGAGAAACTAACTCCCAAACATTAATCAGATCTGTAGACGCCCTGCTTAAAAGCTTCCAGTGGCAGGGCGCCCGGATAGCTCAGTAGGTTAAGCTTCAGACACTTGGTTTCAGCTCAGGTCCTGGTCTCATGGGTTGTGGGATCAAGCCCTGCAACAGGCTCCGCACTCAGCGGGGAGTACGCTTGAAAATTCCCTCCCCCTGCCCCTCCCCACCACTAGCTCACACTCCCTCTCTCTCTCTCTCTCTCTCAAATAAATAAATAAATCTTAAAAAAAAAATAGTTTCCAATGGCTCTCATTGCCTTATAGATGGCCGCCTTCTCCCTCTGTCTTCAAATGGTCTTTCCTCTGTGCCCATCCTTCTTCTAATCTCTTTTCCTTAAAAGGACACCAGTCACATTGGATTCGGGCCCACTCGTGTCACTCCATTTTACCTTAATTACTTCTTTAAATACCCTATTTCCCCCAAACAGTCACATTCTGAGGTATTAGGGTTTAGGACTTCAAAATATAAATTTTGGGGGGTGGGGGGGTGACACAATTCAGCCCATAGCAGGGTTGGTAAAGTCTAAGCAGGGGTTAGATTGTGTAGGGTTTTGTTGGCTGGGGTCAGAAGTTTTATTTAAGACTATCTGAAGACAGTTCCATCTGCAGAGAACAATTAGAAGAAAGGGTGCAGGGAGATGACTATCCACTGTGTTCCCTCTTGTATTGTTCACAACTTTTGCCAGTGCATATATAACCTTTAGAAAGAAGTTTTACAAAAGATAAAGCAGAGTTGAGTAATTACTTGCCTTAAGGATGTCAATGAAACTCTGGCCATTTCCCCATCTGCCCCAAACACACACCACCATTCCTACTTCTGCCCCTTTATTCTTGTTGATAAGGCTGGGAGGACAGCCTCCCCACTCCAATCTCTTCCACAAGTTCTCCTGTCAATTCAGAATCTCTAGGACATTCCTGTGGTAGGTGGATCATTTTGAATTATGACTGTTTCCTTAACACATCTGTCTTAACCTAACCTTCATGACGGCAGAGACTTGGTCTTACTCATGTTAATAATCACACAACATTCAGCCCATGAAAAGGCTCCAGGGGATCCTGTTGACTGAGTAAATGCACAGAGTACAGCCCTTTCCTAAAGACTGCAGCTGACCCATCCGACTCTTTATTCCTTTCCTGCACTCCTCTGAGTTCTTATTATCTGCTCCTCCATTTCCAGCACTCCATATCTGACAGGAGATCAAGAAGGGCAAAAGAGAGCACTCAGCTCACTTCCTCGGGGGCCAAGGTTGAGAGGCATTCTACTAACCTGTCTTAATCCAAAAAGATAAAAATAAAATAAAGTGGCAGAACCTTGTTAAGGCTTTTTTAAAAACTGATACAATTCACATACCATAAACTTCACTATTTTAAAGTACACAATGCAGGAGTTTTTAGTATAATCATATTGTATGGCCATCTTCACTATATAATTCCAGAGTATTTTCATCACCCTAAAAAGCAGCTCACTACCATTAACAGTCACTCCCCATTTCTCCTCTCCCATTAGGCTCTGGCAACCACTAATCTACTTTTCGTCTCCATGGATTTACTTGTTCTAGACATTTCATACAAACAGAATCATACAGTATGCAGCCCTTTGTCTCTGACTTCTTTTACTTAACATTATGTTTCCAAGGTTCATGCGTGTCATGGCATGTGTCCACACATCATTCCTTTTTATGGTGGAGTAATATTCCATTGTATGGATACAATATTTATCTTTTCCTCAGTTGATGGACATTTGGGTTGTTTCCACGTTTTAGCTATTATGAATACTGTCACTATGAACATTCATGTACAAGTTTTTGTATGAATGTACGTTTTCAATGATCTTAGGATTATATACCTAGGAGTGGAATATTCTGGGTCATAAACACACGTAATAGCTTTCTGTTTAACTTATTGAGGAATTGCCAAAGTGTTTCTACAGCAGCTGTACCATTTTACATTCCCACCAGCAATATATGAGGGCAAGGCACTTTCTCTTAGAGATTAGATAATCCCAAAGGAAGAACATTGTCCTTTACAGACTGCTCAAGGTCAAAAGAGAGAGAAAAGAGATTTTTTATTAGGGAGGGAGATGTTTTATTAGGGGAAGGAATGGCTCACAAAGTCCTGCTGACTCATTTTCAGTCAATTTTACCATGGCCTTGCCTAATTCACATCGTGACTATGTGTTCAGTCTTAACATGAAAAGCCTGGGCGTCTATGGCATCTCTTTCCAAGCAGTATAGCACCTTGGAGACATCATTTAATATGTGCAGTTTTGTTTCCTAGTCAGCAGGGACAAATAGGTCTTCCTTTGCCCACTTAGCTTTATTTCTGGAAATAAGCTTTTCAAAAAGCAGGAAGATCAGCCTTGCTTTAAACCATCAAGCTGCCTGAATGGATTTCATCCATTATTTCAGAATTTTTATTTAAACTTTAGGTTAAGGCAAATTTTATGTACAAAGACTTTTGGAAGTTAAAAAGACATAAGGGGTTCCGTGTGTGTAGTGCGTGTGTGTATGCATGTGTGTGCCTGTGTGTGTGGGCGCCACAGAATGAGGGGCACATGTTGTCCATCAGTAATTATCAACTAACAGGAGGCCACCACCTACCCTGTGAATGGCAGCCAGAACCTACACCACACTGACAGCTACGAAGCTTCTGAGCCTCACTGAAAGAAAGCAACAACGATTGTTCATAAAAAGGATTCTCAATCTAAGGTTATATGTATGAAACTCATGAATGGTGTAACAACAAATGGAAGTAATATATTTACAAGTGAAAGTGAACCTACATTGACTTCACTAAAATTGGTTTTTTTCTCTCGTCATAGATTTCTCCATCACACTACTCAACTTCCCTGAAAGAATCAGCATAAAGACAAAAACACAACAAAATCCCCTTTCTGCTCCTAAAACTCCTGTCCTGACTCCAAGTCCATGCCCTATATAAACACACAAGCTTTTGCCCCATGCCCTAGTGGACAGACTCCCAAGACTTTGAACCTGAAGAGAGCCCATTTCCAAGAACAGGCCTTTCCATCCACCCAACTTTCTCAGACCACACAGCTCCTCTCCAAAGACAGGCAGCCAGAGCGGCTCCACTGATCTCGGCAGGTGCAACAGCACAGAGAGAAGGGGACAGAGATTAAGAGGAGAAGGAGAGCTCCCTGGAGCCAGGATGCTGAGGTAGCAGATGAGGCCAGCTGTCAATCAGCTGTCTCTCAACAGCCTGAGCAGCGATCTTTCCTGAGGCTGTGGGGGCAGTGTTCTGAGTGGTGTTCTAGGACAGCTCCCTTCCCCTGGGCCAGCAGAGGCAGAGGCATCCTGTGATAAACTCTGAAATGCAGAGGAGAAAGAAAAACCCCAGGAGGAGAGTAGCCTGGTTCTGGACCCTCCCCATCACATCTCTAAGCCTCCATTTCTCCCGCTCTAAAGCAGAGGTGGGTCAATGTGACATCTGAGAGAATACATGTATGAGTGTTGCTACTAAACGAATGAAAAACTCACTAACTCAAAGTTAGTGGCTCTAAAACTTGAGGGTCTATCAGCACCACCTGGAGTGCCTGTTGAAACACCGATTACTGGCCTCACTCCCAGAGGTTCCATTCTTTAGATCCCGGGTAAGGTCTGAGAATTTGCATTTCTAACTTCCCAGGCAGGGGATGCTGATGCAGCTGGTCAGGGACCACACTGTGAGAGCCACTGTGAAAGCTCAGGATAAATGTCAGCGAGAGTTACAACGGGAGATCACGAGGTATGTCCAGACTGAACAGTAAAAAGGAAACGATGTTATTGTCCAGAATAAGCAAGAAAATAATAAAACATACAAGTATAAAACATATAATGCTTGAGTTGACAGTACTAAAATGTTGCAGTTTCTTCTTTAAAGTCAAAAAGACTAGGAATTAATCAGACAGACATTTTTGACCAACCTTTATCTTCCAACTTAACAGAAAGAGACCAAGCCCACCACTCTGGAGCTGGAGCCTCACTGTCATGCCAAAGGGAGAGGAATCTGAAGAAAATTTCTCTCCAGTCTCTCTGTCTGAGGGCAGCAACCTTGAACTCAACCACCCTCTTCCCTTCCAGATGTCAGAGGGAGAAGCTTCTCAAGGCCGAGGGTGCCCTGGGACCCATCTCCTCCTCTTCCACGTCCTTGACCTTCTTGCATAGGGAGCTAAGAAGCTGGGCTGAGTACAAAGTGACTTTCCCCGCAAAGCTTACACAGACCCTGCTAACGAGTTCATGAAAACCTCCAGGAACTGCTTCATGAATGCGATACATGTACGTGTGGTACAGCCCATCCTGTGTGGGAAGTGATACTTCTCTGCTGGCGGTAACCCTTCTTTTGACTTCGGAGCTCACTGAACAGCTAACAACAGGTGACATTTATATGTGGAACATGTGACATATTATTCCCTTTTGCTTAGTGACCTGTATAGGAACCAAATGGAAGCCGGACTAGAAATCAATATCAAATTGTTCAAACAAATTCCACTTAAAGAATGGTGATTTGGGGAAGTGAAAGAATTCTCCCTAGATTTGTTTACTGTGAAGTAGAAGGGAAGAGCATTTTTAACTGGTTTGAAATGACATCTGATGAAATGACATGGAAGGTGATGAAACATCATCCTCTGACCAAAGGTTCTGATTCAGTTCAGTGCCTCCTCCTCTCTCTTGCCATCTTCCCATTTTACCCACTAAAGAGCTTCTCATATCAGGCTAAGAAAACCTATCAATATAAAGTCCAGTTTGAAAGTGAGTGCTAAAAACTTATCCATAATTAAGCTAAGTAATGGCCTCCTGAAAATTAATTGGGACAGACTCTGAAATCCATAAAGTCATAAAGTTAAAAAATTTATAAAGTTACAAAATCTCCAGTATCCCATTTTTCTATGTCCTTCCATCCAATTTCCTCTCAGACATCTGCATCTCTCTCGCTCCCTTCCTCTCTTTCTCTGTGAACCTCTCCCCGTCTCTCTTACCCATATTTCTTATTTAATAAACCTGTTTGCAAGAAAGGAAAGAATCTTGGGTTAGTCATTCACACTTTAGTGTGAATTAAAGTCAGTGAGTCAACTCTCACAGGAATGAGGATTTCAAGCCATAGCTCTAATTGTGGAATGGCTGTTTTTGAACTCCTTTAAGGATATTTCATGGAACAGCTAAATTCAAGGAAGAGGAGAGGAACTGCTCAAATCTGCCTATGCATAAAGGCAGCCTTGATTCCAGTTTTGAGAAATGAGAGCCTTTAGCTGCCACTCCAAATTGAAAGTGAATTCCAATTAATGCACAGACATTGAGTGAAACTTATAATCTGTCCTTTGGGGATTTGTTGGTTTCAAAACCCTCCTCTTCTCTGGGCCTCAGAAACATCTATTCTGATGGCCTGTGTCAGCCTGGTAGGGTCTATTCTCACTCGACACCTGGTCTCTCCACTCTAGAAGCCCTGTCCCCCAGCAAGTTTTATTTTAAAAGACCCATCATGAGCTGCTTGGGCCAGATGCGGCTGTGAATCCTTCAACAAATGTTCTGCTCTAGTGAGCACGACCCTCTGAGCAGAAAGTTGATAGCGCTCTGACATATGGCTGGTCCCCTGGAGTCTCTCACTCCTCCCTCAGCCGGAAGAACTTCAAAACTCTGAGCCAGTGGAAAATTCAGTCTGTTCCAAGCAACAGAGACAAGTGTGCTCCCAAAATGAATACTGGCATTTGGAAATACCCTAGGGTATTATAAATATAATCTTTCTGAGGTGTGAGTGTGTGTCAGAGAGAAAGAGATGCAGAGTGTGCGCGTGTGTGTCTGCCTGCACACACGCATGGGCGTGTGATGACAGTAAGGGGCACGAGGACAGGCTCAAAGCCAAGTGTCAATGTCAAGAACACGAGGTCAGGGGGCGCCTGGGTGGCTCAGTCGTTAAGCGCCTGCCTTCGGCTCAGGTCATGCATGATTCCAGGGTCCTGGGATCGAGCCCCGCATCGGGCTCCCTGCTCGGCGGGAAGCCTGCTTCTCCCTCTCCCACTCTCCCTGCTTGTGTTCCCTCTCTAGCTGTCTCTCTCTCTGTCAAATAAATAAATAAAATCTTTAAAAAAAAAAAAAAAAGAATACGAGGTCAGGCATGGAAAAGAATGTCCACTCTGTGCCCAATACTAAATTCAGAATTTTCTATTGCTTCTTTCCTGAAGAAGTGGGGGAAAGGGAATTAGAGAAGGGGAAAAAAGGAGAAAAATGAGAGAAAGAGAGAGAAGCAAAGACAAGATGGAGAAAGAGATGAGTGGGGATGAGGACAGAAAGGAATAGGAAGTGTTCTTACTTGACGGAGAACAAAAAGCCTGGACTGAGAGAGACAGTCAGAATGAAGAACTGCTTATCAGTCACAGGGCCTACCATCAGTTACAAGCGATTCATTTCTCCCTTTATTATGTTTTGCCAACTATCAACTTTCATATCCAAATAGCCCACCCCTCCCATAATGCTATGCCAAGCCTAATCCGCCATCCACAGGACATTCTGTTACCTGCCAAAGAGATGGGCTTGTTCTGGTGGGTCTTACCCTGTTCTGTGTCTCTGGACATGCTGCCCAGCCTCTGGGGCTGAGGAATAGAATGAAGTGAGGTGAACTGACACTGTGACCTTCACTGCTCTTTAACCAACTGAGCTGACCAGCCAGAAGAGGCAACATGGCCCCAGTGCAGGGGCCCTTAACCCTTTATGCACCATGGTGCCTGTTGGCAGGCAGATAAAGCCCACAGACACCTTCCCATAATAATGTTTTAAATACATAGAACTATAAAAGAAAACAACTACATTGTTATGGTTATCAAATATTTAAACAGTATGTCATAGTAATATTTGTACTCCTTCATCAATGCTTTAAGTACTAAGATCTGATGACGGGTCAAATAACTACTGTCCTTTCAAAGAGCAATGGGAGACGTTTTGAGACTATCGGGTAATATGAAAAGATCTGTGATTTCTATGGTGACAAAGTCACAATGCTAACACCACTGCAGTCTGCTGCCTGCATTCTTACTAGAAGGAAAAGCTAGATTTCAAGGAAGGGTTAGATAAAATGGAGATGTCTTTCTTTTCCCCATTCAAATGCATGAATCAAAAGGAAGGAAATAAAGGAGTCGCTGATGCTAACAATAACAGGAACCATAATAACAAAGCACCATCTGCTACAAGAACAACAGCGAACATGGCTGCCATCTATGGAGCCCCTTCTCTGTACCAGGCTCTGGGCTAAGTGCTTTCTGCATATCATTTCCCTTCATTCTCACTCTGTGGAAGGCGTCATTTGCCCACTTTATAGATGAGGAAACTGAGGCTTAGGGGTTTTAGGGGACTTGTCCAGGATCGCAGGGGATGAGCAGTTGAGCCAAGAATGGAAGTCAGATTGTGTCTGTCTGTCAACAGAGCCCACATTCACCAAGTCTCTTGGAGAAAGAGGAGTGCCGGGGCAGGGAGAGAGAGACAGAGGTGAATGCCCAGGAGCACTGTTTCCTTTTTCTCATCCACACCCATGTTCAACTCGTGTGAAATGAGGAGATAGGGGTCAGAGAGGATAGGAGCCTATAGATCACCGACACCAACAAAAATCTCAGAAACACTAAAAAGGAGGAGCTATGCAGGAGGACTAGCTCTTTCAGATAGTCATATACCAAAATGCCTCTATAATTAATATAGTATGGTAATGGCACATGAATAGACAGACAGATCACTTGAACCTGGGTGGAACTTACTCGCCATGCAGCCACAAATGTGATCCATAAGGAGGTACTACCCCTGAGTGAATCACACATACTGGTTTCTCAATAAGACTCTGCCAGGTTTGAGGGAGGAAGGACAACTAATTTTTCAAAATGGGTGTTCAAACAGGATCTGTTTCTGTTTAGGTCATCAGATAAGACTTGCACATCAATCAGTAAGTCACAAGACCAAACTAAGCTTAATTTAATGCAACCCAGGACTGCAGTGGCTTTCTTCATGATCACATCACATAGGTGACTCAAATTGGATTTATTTTCAAATAAAATCTCTCTGCCTTTGACACACATATTACTGCTAAGCCGTGTCACATCCTAAGAGTGTGCCATTGGTGTTTTGGAAACAAATACAGTATCTTTCGTTTATCCCCATTACATTGAATTCCATGGTCATGTCACATCATGCAAACCCTTGACTATTTTTGCACTTTTTTGTTGTTATTAATGAGCATATCCTGGTAAACACTGCTTCTTCTCCTTCACTAAGATTTCAACATCTCTTCTAGAACCTGATGTGAGATAATCAAGAAACTAGACCACTTGCAGAATTTACCTTCCTCTTTCTTAAAAAATCAGATGGGCATTTGCCTATCTTATCTTTCATCTTCTCTCCCATAAACACAACTTGTCATAGTTCCCTAGATTTTCCTTTCAGGATTGAAACTCTCATCACCCACTGCTGGGAGTGATCGTTGTTGATGGTTCGTTAATGAGTTCCTCTTCAGGCATTGCTCTAGCCCAAAGGAGCTGCCTGCCCCTTTTGGGAAGAAACTGCCTCCAATGGCTGATCAATGGGTGGGTACAAAAGCCTGGTCCTGTCTCAGTTCAGACCTCTCAGAAGGGACGTCCCAGCTCCAGAGCTCCCGTAGAGGATCAGATATAGCCTTTGTTGCAAACGTACAACAGATCAACCTCTCCCACTGCGCCATTGGATTTCCCTCGCTCTGCTACATCTTTCCTGTGAGCCTTCCCCCCTAACTCTTCTGCATGCAAATCTCAGTGTCCATTTCCAGGAAACACCATCTGCAGTGCCCATCCCAGAACCAGTCACTGGGGTGTTCTAGACAAATCAAGACTCATCAGTGAAGCTGGAGGTGGGGTCAGTCCCACCAACATCCCATGGCCGCCTCGCTGTCGGGGAGGGTTTGAATGGCAAGAGATACCAGCACAGTCGCTACACAATACAACATGCTGAGTGATATAACAGACATACAGACAATATCACAGCCCAACAACTGCTGTACTGCAGGTGCTAAGAAAAAAGAAAGTAGCCCCCGACACCCACAAATAATCACAGGTGGACTGTAATAGTATTACAAGCTGGTCAGACACTCATAGTCAGGCCATTTTGTTCTCCTGTTGCACATGAACAGTCTCACAGAACACCAACCTCAGATAAACTTACTCTGAACCATGATGAAGTGCAACAAAACAAGGTCACTGCATAATTTTGCCTATGCAAAGACAAAAACAAGGTCACTGTGCCACCCATCAAACCCAATCATAGAACTGCCCTCATTCTCTGATGGTTTCCAATTTAGAGCAGATTCTTGATTTCTTAGACACTCCCTAAATCAGCCAACCAAAGCCCAAATCTTATAATAAGTTCTCTGTAACTCTCTGTTACGGAGATGACCCATGGAGTACGTTTTCCCTCCATCAATGAGTAATAAACCCACCTTAGTTCATTGCTGGCATGTTCCTGGTGGTCTTGGCTGAAGGGTGCGGACAGCACTCAATAAGCATGTGTGGGTGAATAACTGAGTGTATAGACGACAGTTCCCTCCTCTCTCAGGGGAGCCTTCATAGAGGAGGTGACCTTGGAGCTGGTTCTTGAAGGATGATTGGGCTTTTCCAGGTGAGCAGAACCAGAAAATCCTTCCCAGGCAAGGAAGTGGTATGCGCAAAGTTTGGCAGCACAAAAATGAGGATGATGAATCCACGTGGGTGAGGTATGGGGTGAACTGGGAGGATGCTGGTACCAAATGTGCAGGTCCTTGTACATCCACTTAATCCTGTCATCAAAGAGCACAGAGAAGTTGGAAGTAAAGAGCTCTAAATTTGAAATCTGGCTGAAAGGAGAATTACCTGAGTAGCCATAACCAATTTTTTTTTCCTGGGCTTCCCCCTGGCATTTTTTTTTAAATATGGAGTGGGGTGGGGAAAGAGGGAAAGACACTTGCTTTTGTTAAATCAAAATTGCATATTTTGAGTTCTTCCAGTTTTCCTAATCTTAAATTTAAGGCACATGGCTGGCAACCTCAAGCCCTCTATTCCCTAATTACCATGAATTCTGAGAAGATCTAAAAATTGGGGCCAACAGTGTAAGTCCTGGTATGAATCCAAAAGCCCAAGAACCAGGAGCACAGATGTCTGAGGGCAGGATAGGATGGATGCCTCACCTCAAGCAAAGAGCAAATTTGCCCTTCCTCTGCCTTTTTGCTCTCTGTGGGTGCTCAATGGATTGGATGATGCCCACTTGCATAGGGTAAGGTGATCTTTATTCAGTCTTCTGATTCAGATGCTAATCTCTTCCAGAGACATCCTCACAGATACACCCAGAAATAACATTTTGCCAGCTCTCTGGATACCCCTTAGCCCAGTCAAGCTGGCATATAAAATTAATCATCACAACTTGCTGATTGGTTGTGAGAGTACAGTACTATATAAGTGTTTGTTAATTACAGGTCTTTTGAAAATGACATATATCTGATAAATTGAAGTAGATCGAAATGCCTCCAGTCTTTTTTTTTTTTTTTAAGATTATATTTATTTGCGAGAGAGAGAATGAGAGACAGAGAGCATGAGAGGGAGGAGGGTCAGAGGGAGAAGCAGACTCCCTGCTTAGCAGGGAGCCCGATGTGGGACTCGATCCCAAGACTCCAGGATCATGACCTGAGCCGAAGGCAGTCGCTTAACCAACTGAGCCACCCAGGCGCCCGAAATGCCTCCAGTCTTATAAGCCCTCTCTAGTGCCACCCCAGACCACAATTACAGAGAATTTTGTGTATATTTGGGAAATCCATGTTTCCATATTTTTACTACATGTGTATTGATAAACCATATAAGGTAGGCATTATTTTGTACTTTTAGACATAAGTAGTATCACAATGGGTATCATTTTATGATGTGCTTTTTCCACTCAATATTATGTCCTGAGATCCAGAATTTTTGTTAATATATGCAAAACTCTTAGAACTGTGCCAGTAAACATGTATTAACTATTATTATTCTCATAATTTTTTAAAGATTTATTTATTTATTTGAGAGAGTGAGCAGAGAGAGCGAGCACATGACTCGGGGGGAGGGGCAGAGGAAGAGGGAGAAGCAGACTCTCCACTGACACGGAGTCAGATGCAGGACCCTGGGATCATCACCTTAGCTGAAGGCAGACACTTAACCGGCTAAGCCACCCAGGCACCCCTATTTTCATAGTTATTAATATGTGGATTTAGATCATTCCTTGTAATCACTTTATAGTAATTGAACACTAATTATATTACCTTTTATTTAGGTTATTTCCAATTTTTTTGTGACTATAAACAAAGAATACCCCATAGAATATGCTTAAACAAGACATGGTCATACATTCACGAGTTTGCACTTATTGAAAAGTGGGTTGTAAGGAGAATGTACTTTAAATTTTGCTAGCTATTGTCAAATTGCTCCCCAAAATGTCTGTAACCATTAGTTCTCATAACCAATGTATGAGAATTCCTACTTTTCTAGATATCTGCCAAACACTATGTCAGATTTTTCAATCTGTTCACTAATATTTTTTAGTTCCTGCTCACTAATAAGTGAGAAAGGACTTTTTTCCCTACATTTATTGGCCATTTAGGGACGTAACCTTTTCTGGGGTCACAGAACTCCTTGAGAATCTCCCTCAGAAAAATGCACATGAGAACTCGCACCACACTTTGTATACATATGAAGCCCCTCAACACCATCTACAGACTCCTCAGAGCAGAGACTCTCAAATTGTTAGTGGATATAAGAACCACCTGGGAAGTTTGTTAAAGTGCAGAATCCCATGACCCATCTTCAGGGATCCTGACTCAGGGTGTCTGGGTAGAGTCCAAAGGGTTGTTGCAGGTGGTAATTTTAAGAAAGACAGCTTTAAGAGTTCCTGGATTCCCCGTAAGAAATCCTCTCTCTGCTTGCCAAAATGTCCCCTTTTCCCATAGCTATGAAACAAAGGATAAAGTCACTACATTTAATATACAAAAGCTGTAACCTGCCTTCAACCTGACACTGTTAAATCCGGAGTTACTACTGTGGGGACACCCTGTGCCTCTCATCAACTTGGCTAGGAGGGTGGGTGAAAGGATGAAGAAATGGGGTTACATGTGATGCAAAGAAAGACCCCAGGAAAGGATAAAATTTAGGAAATTCTAACCTATACAGAAAAGGGTACATAAAAAGCATCTCCCTACTAAATATGAACAGCTTGTGTTTGGAATGGCTTGTGTTACTAATTTTAATACATGAGCAAGCTCATTTTTTGTCTATTAGATACTTTTTTAAAATTTATTTTTGTTGGGCGCCTGGGTGGCTCAGTTGGTTAAGCGACTGCCTTCGGCTCAGGTCATGATCCTGGAGTCCCGGGATTGAGTCCTGCATCGGGCTCCCTGCTCGGCAGGGAGCCTGCTTCTCCCTCGGACCCTCCCCCCTCTCATGTGCTCTCTGTCTCTCTCATTCTCTCTGTCTCAAATAAATAAATAAAATCTTTAAAAAAAATTTATTTTTGTTGTTGTTAGATACTTTAAAGATTCTCTTGTGAAAAGAAGGAAATAAATTGTTTCCTCCCAGATCTAAATTCACATATGCGACTATTGTAAGATGAAGAAAATTGGGATCGCCTCAACTGCAAATAAGATATTTTCTGTTTAAAAACCTAGTACCAAGGAAGCCATGAACCAAAGAACTTGCAGAACATTTTGAGAGCAGTTAAGCATCCTTTTGGTATGACGATGATGTTACACTGATACATTTCTCCCCTTTCTTTTTCAGGCGGGCAGGTTTCAAGAGAGAGTTAATCCTTGTTTTTAACCAAGTCACACGCAAATACATTCCTCTCTGAGCTGTTCAAAGGCCAGCATCCTCTTGTACCTTCCGTCTAATTCGGTTCTGCAAATGATGCCAGGAACAAGAATTAGGATCCAGTTCTAGGACTTTAGAATGACTCACTGGTTAACTTTGGTCCAGCAACAATAGCAAAATGACTCAGTTGCTCTGTCTGTGAAAGTGGGGCAATGATGCTGGCTGCTTACCTCACACAAAGGGATGAAGGAGGGCCAGGCTTGGAGTAGGGGGCATTATGTGGGTGGGGAAGAGGAGGGTGCCCAAGAAGAACCGGAAGACCATGGAGGGGGCAACCTGACACAGAACTGAAAGAAATCTGTGAGTAGGGTGTTCTATAAACAGTGGGGAAAACCAAACGAAGTCAACTCCCATCCCTTGTCCTTCCAGAGACTAGCTTTCTACTTTCACAGGTAATTCATTGGGTTCAGAGTGAAAATGATGGTCCAGGCTTTCAGAAACTTTCTAATGCCCATTATCTTGTTCATTTGGCCATATATTATTTCTCATACTATTAGATTTTCCAATCTAGACTGTATGTTCATTAAACATGGGAATTATGATTGATATACAGGTATACATATATATGTATATACAAGGTAAAATACCTGTAACTCTCAATATAAATACTGTGTGTGTTCAGCGAATGAATTCTCACACGTGGAGTAAAACAAAACACACACCCACACACACACACCCACACAGCAGCATTTTTCCCCAGGATTCAAGCCAGGCAAAAGAACAAGGGTTGGGGGGGGGAGGAGACACGTGCTGGGAAGACACTTCTACTTACATATTCATTCCTGCCTGTATTATTTATGATATAGATAAAATTGCAGTAATGGAGACCAAGTAACCATGACTTAAACAGAATAGAAGTTTATTTTTCTCTCATATAATGTAGCTGCTCCATAGCGTCCAAACTCGAGTTCTTTCCACCTTTCTTAGGGTGTTATTCTCATCTGCATGATCCAGGCAGCTCACCACAACATCCACATCCTGACTGAGTAGGAAAAGAAAGGAAAATACATCTTCCCTTGCAAGAACACATCTCTTCACAGCCCTTTGGCTAGAACTTAGTCACATGACCACACACCTAGCTGCAAGGGAGCTTGGGAAATGTAGTCCATATTCTGAGTAGCCAACGGTCCAGCTAAAAATCACTGCCCTCTAACAAAAAAGAAGGGAGAAATGAATATTGTGGCAATTAGCCATCTCTGTCACACTGTGCAGCATCAAAAAAAACAAAAGTAAAAAGATGTGGATTTCCCAGAATTGCTAGGAAAAAAGCCCCCTTGGACTCAGAAGTAGCTGGCATTAGCTGGTATCATGAGAGTACTGATCTACCTGCAGTCATTCCAGACGTTCATTCAGGGAAAAGACCATTCTCAACTTTGCGTATTTGCCTTTTAAAAGCCTGCACTTTCTTGTACTAATCTCTGATACTCTCAAACTTCTTTTCCTATGTCAAATTTGGGTGTTCATACTACAGATAAAATTTTATATTTTTTGGGCACCTGGGTGGCTCAGTTGGTTAAGCGACTGCCTTCGGCTCAGGTCATGATCCTGGAGTCTTGGGATCGAGTCCCGCATCGGGCTCCCTGCTCAGCAGGGAGTCTGCTTCTTCCTCTGACCCTCCCCCCTCTCATGCTCTCTCTATCTCATTCTCTCTCAAATAAATGAATAAAATCTTTAAAAAAAAAATTTTATGTTTTTTGACCTCTAGGGCAGTAAAAGCCCACTTTGATTACTGTGTGTATACAAGACTAGAAAATTAATGCATTTGGTGTGAAATCAGGGATCTGCCTGCATTCAACTTGAAAAATAAGAATAAAAAGCCAGTGAGCATGCCCAGAGTGGGCATGATCAGACAACCTTCTAGTCATAAAAATTAGAGTAACCATATAATAGTTAAAATCTAGGGAGCTCCCCTCCACTTGCTAGATGGGATGCTGCGAGATTCACGAATTGCTTAATAAAGCCAAATAGATTTTCAAATAAAAAAATAGTTAAAATCTATTGAGGACTTACTTTCTGCCAAATGCTTTATCTGCATTATCTTATTTAGAATGCTAAAATTAAAAAAGTGTTGAGGAGGGTGTTACTATTACTATCTTCATTTTCAGCTGAGGAAACTGGGCTTAAGAGAGTTAAGTAACTTGCCCATACTACCCAGCTACCAAGTGGCAGAGCCTGGACTTGAACTCAAGAATCTAACACTAGTATTGGTATCTTTAACCACTGGGCATACTGCCATGCTGGTGGAATACAGGACTATGAGCAATGTCCCATGCAACCTTCCTGCCAACAATCACATGCATAGCTATTGACCCTGTCAATCACTCTGTCTGCAAGTATTGGGGTGGGAGACCTAAGCAAGAGAACAAAAGTTCAAACCTTCAGTATTTAAGAAGTTGTCTTAGAAAATTAAAGCCTCCATAAAGCCTTCATACAATGAAAAAATTCAGAAAAACTTTAAATATATTAAAAATAGTTCTACATTTGATAATTTTCTTCTGTGATTATTAGTGCTCACAAAATCTAAGCTATTCCAAATGTCAGATCTACAAACTACTCTTTTGTAGCATTTGCTGCTATTGTAACTTATCACGTAATAATTTAAGTTTACCTTGGTGGAGAGTAGACTCCAGGAAGATATGTCCCTGGCTTTATTCCCAAATTCAGAACAGAATGGTATCCAATAATTATTTATTGAGTGAACCAGTGTTTTCCTTCAATATATCCTTTTAGCATTATTTGCAACCTATTAGAAATAGTTAATATAAATATTATAATTATATTAACAGATGTTGTTGTGCTTCAAAATTTGATACTAAGAACTTGCACTATAAAAAGTTTTGCTTAATCCATGTTAACTTATCACAGGAATTTAATATCCCCCTGACTTGTATCTGTGTTCCCTGTGGAATTTCATTTCTATTAATAAGTTTGTTTACTGGACTACTTTTTGCCCCCAACATTTTGTGTGGTTGGTTTTAAATTTGACACCAGTGGATATGAATGAGTCAAGTCATTAAGATCTCACACTGCTTCAGAACATGGTAATTAAGCTCCAAGAAGAATGACCCCAGGACCCATCTGTCCTTAATAAATCCATTCTTGAAAAGAAATTCCTTCTAGTTACATTGATTTCCCCTAGAAATTCCAGGTGAAAATTCCGGAATTATTTTTACCCTGGAATTCTTATTCTTCATCACCTAGGCAGAAAAGATTCCTACTAAATTTACACAGATCCTTAAAACTGAAAGGACTTTACTTCCTTAGGGTTTTTTAGTGGTTGCCCTCTCAAATGCATGTTTCTTTTATTGCTTCCTTTTTTGAACAAGCCCTCTCTCCACATCTATCTTCTACTCCAGATTTTCAGCTGCAAGATTATAAAGAACCAAGGATTTCCCAGGTGAGAACTGGCCATCAGTTTAAATATATCATGTGAGCCCTTAGTCTCTGAAAGGATAAAAGCACCAGTGTCTGTGAGGTTAAATCGAGGACTTCTCACTAAACACTCACTGGAAGAAAACATGCAGACTGGCTAGCTGGTTTTCTTCCACAAACTTTTTTCCCCCAACTTTTTATTTTGAAAGTTGTCAAACCTTTAGAAATGTTGAAAGAAAAAAAAAAAAGAAATGTTGAAAGAACAGTTTAATGAACAGCTATGAACCTAAACAGTTGTTAGCATTTTCCATGTTCCAAATGCTCCAGAGAAAATTTTCTTTCTCTTTATACATCTATATACTTATGGATGTAGATGTACACATTTACATATTTTTTACTGAACCATTTGAAAGTAAGTTGAAGAAATTATAATACCTCACCCTTAAATATTTACATCGTATTGCCTAAAAAAAACAAGAATATTCTCCTACATTGCCACAATACCATTGTCACACCCAAAAAATTTATCATAAATTCGATAATATTATATAATACACAGTACACAATCACATTTCCCTAGTTGTCGCATAATATGCATTATAGTTGGACTTTTTTCTTCTTTTCTTTTTTTTTTTTTTTGATGGGGAGGGTTCCCCATATTCATTCAAGGTTCACACATTGCATTTGGTTATCATGTATATTTAGTCTCTTTTAATCTAAGTTTATATACTTCCAGCCCTGACTTTTTTGTTTTGCTTTGTTTTTAAAGTTTTTTGAAGAGTCCAGGGTAGTTGTCTTGTGGAACATACCATATTCTGAGTTAATCTGATTGTTTCCTTGTGATTCAATTCCACGTAAGCGATTTTGGCAAGCATAATACATTGTGATGCTGTTCCCGTGAACTTTGAACAAACTCCAGAACAAGGATTTTTATCAAGGCCTGAGTGATCAGATTCAAAAGAGTAAGGGGGAAAAAATGAGATTTAATATATACTGCTTTTAACAGAAAGGTGAGATGTCCAATGCAAAATGAAAGATGGGGTATCCAAGATTCGTGTCCAAGATTATTACTAACTTATGTGTGTTTGAAAGGGGCCCTTGTCATGTCAAATCTAACAACCTTTGTGATATCATCAGAACTGAGATTTGGGTAGGGTCAGCATCTGCCCTTGCAAAGTGGATAATGCCTAATTTTGTGCAATTTCAGGAAGGCAGAAGGCCACTCTGTCCCACTCAGCTACACTACCTCTATTGTGTTAGCAATGATTCCCATCTACTCTTATTAACCATCAAAGCTCTTTAATGAATAGGTACTATATGTCAGGCCTTATGCTTAGTGTTTTATTGATCTCTACTTTACAACAACCCCATGAGGTAAACATTATTATTCCCATGTTATAGATGGGAAACTGAGGCTTAGTAATACAACTTCATCAAGGGTCCAAGCAGCATATTCGAGATTTGAATCAAAATCCACCTCACTAACTAAAGTTCCATAATCCCATGTTCTATCGGGTGCTCCTCTATTCCCCAATCTCACCTCATTCACCAAATAGCTTTGTCTTCTTTCTCTAGACCATACACTGCACTGAGCATCCAACAGCAGCATTTTATGCCAATAGGTCCTTCTAGAAATTAAACCATTATTGTTTGTGCCATGTCTACTTTGTGCTAGGCTTCTTGCTGAATGCTCTTCACACATTTCCTCTCCCCAGGAATCACGTAAAGAAGGTGTATATTAATAATGTCCCATGGTCACTCAACTAGTAAATGGCAGAGTAGAGACCTAAACCAGATCTGACAAGAGGCCCGAGCTCCTAACCAAGATACTTTTCTGCCTGGCTGGAGGAATAACATGGCAACCCTGAACAATACAACGGCACGGAGACTTACAAGTAGTAATAAAGGCCAAAACACTGATTCATTAAGCTCTGAACTCCTCTGCCCCCATACTACTAGGAGCACAACTCCAAAAGAGACTCCCAGAACATTCCCCTAAATGGGCCATGGGCTCATCGGCTCCTGGGAGCAAATCACTACACAAGACTCCTCCCCCCACAGAAAAAAAATATTAGTCCTCCTATATTCAGCAAGAACCAGGAGCCAAGATACCACTAACGGGAAAACACACACACACACACACACACACACACTCTATCTCTATTTGAATTTCCTCCTACACTCAAACACTTTGAGATGATTGATTGGGTCTAATAAAAAAAGATGTTTCCCTGCAGCTATAGAGAGCAAATGCCCCAAACTAAAACTCAGAACACAGTCTGACTACAATTGCTATGCCTATAGCAAGAATATCCCAAGAAACAAACGAACAAACAAAAAACAGCTTAGCCAAATGCATCCAACCTGTTCTCCAGCACTTTTATAGGACAGGAAGTCTAGAAGGTGAGGCTGGGGTTACTTCTTAGGGTGCCTACCTTATGCATATCCTGGTCTTTGACAACTGTGCCTCATCCATGACCCACCTCCCTACCACAGCTGATGGGACCTAGATGGATGTTGAGGAAAGGAGAGTGAGGCAGGAAAGGAAGGAAAACAAATACAGTGGTGCATTACAGAGCTGGCTTCTGCTTGGGATCAAGCATGACCGATTGCTCCATCTCCAAGGACCATCTTCCAGCAGGCCACATGAGTGAATGCATCTTAGGACTGGCTCCAGAGAGAGGAAAAGGGAAGAATTTATCCACTGGCTCCCATTCCCCCTTGGCCAAAGGTTTTCTCCATGAGGTGTTAACTCCTCCTCACTTCCCACTTGCTTTACACAGGCACTGAGCAGGTCAGCATCAGTAGGGAATCCCCAGGGTGGAAGATGACAGACACCTGGGAAACAGGCGTTTGTCAGGTTGCCACCTACAAAAAAGTCAGTGGGAGCCCACGCAGAACCAGCAACAGAGACAGAACAAATAAGCAGAGGCTCGTGGGTCAGGTGAGTCTGAGAGCACCTGACGTGGCTCCTAAGAGGCGTCTTACACAACATCTCTGTCCTCTCAGCACAATTCCAGGCTTGCTTACTGGACATTTCCATGTGAATGTATAATATGAAGCTTAACATGGTCAAAAGAGAACTTTTCTTCCCTCCCCACTCCAACACGCTCCTCCTACATCTTCCATTTTTTGGCCAATAGCATCTTAACCCAACCGGTTGCCAAGCTAAAAACCAGAGTTACCATTGGATCTTCTCATTTCCTCACCACACTGCCAGTATGTCCTGTTGGCTCTAGCTACAAAACATATCTGGTCCCATTCCCAATCCACTCACTTCTCTGTGTCCACACTACACCCAGCCTAACGCATCCATCACTAGCTCCCAGGTGGGCTCTTTTGGACTAACCAGCCCTCCTGCCCGTTACCCCTTCACAATACAATCTCCATACAGCTACAGCCAGAGTGAGCCTCTTTTTTTTTTTTACATTTCATTATTAAAAAAAAAAAAAAACCTCAAGCATATACAAAAGTAGAAATAATAGTAAACCAAACCCCAATTCAACAAGTATCCAATCACGGCCAATCTTGTTTCATCTAACCTCTAATTTTAAGGAAAATCTCAGATATCATATCATCTGATATATAATGATATGGTTTTACCTAAGTTTGCATCTCTTCAAAATAGGAACTTCAAAATAAATAACTATATCAAGGGAAAGATCAAAAACATTGCAAACAATTGTTTTAAAAACCCTAACTATATAACATTACAGAGTGCTCTTTGTAAAGGTAAAGCAGGTCACGTCACTTCCTTGCCGAAAACCTTTCAGTGGCTTCCCAACATGCTTTGTATAAACAAAGCCAAACTCTTTATTAATGCCCAGAAGGTTTGACCTTACATGACCCCTGCCTATGTCTCTGGTCCCAACCCAGCCAGGCTCTCTCTGTCCACTGCACGCCAACCACACTGGCCTTCTTTGTGTTCTGCAAATGCTCCATGCCCATTCCCCCCTGAGAGCCCTTAGTTGATCTCTCTGCCTAGAAGGCTCATCCCTGTCATCTTCCTACGCTTGGCTCCTTCTTGTCATTGAGGTCTCAGCTTACATAGAACACCTCTTGTCACCAGTCTCAAGTAGCCATGCAGTCATTACCACATTACCCTCTTCTAATTCTCTCCATAGTCCTTTGCCCATGACATTTCCGGTGTGCCCTGGACAGGTTTACACTTATTGTCAAGTGTGACTATTAATAGACCTTGTTGGCTCTCAAATGTGGGCAACAGATTTTATGGTCACCTTATTTATAAGAATCTTATTTTTGTTTGACTTAGGCTTGCTTATTGTCTATCTCCTCCTACAAGGATATACACTCTTTAGCATATATTCTCTGTGCCTCTGAGCTCTCATCTGACTATTTCTCCACTGTATTCACAGTGCTTGGCACTTGGGAGGTCTGAGGAAGGAAAGAGGGAAGGAAGAGGGAGGATGTGGGAGGTGGGAGAGAAATCTCAGGCTTTGACTGTCTAATTCCTGGTTCAAATCATTCTTTGTATTCTCTGTCCTTGGCTTCCATAATCCTCTAAAATTGTTCCTATTTTGCTTAATATAGATAGAATGGATTTCTGTGACTTATAACCAAGTAATTCCTGAGAGCTGCTAATTTCTTTTAAGAAATTGCTCATTTTCACCTTATAACATACTTTCTCCAGGTCAGTTGTTCTGTTTAATTTTAGAAAAACTATTATAGGAGCCATAGGTATAGATTGAATGATTATATCCCCCCAAAGTCCATATGTTGAAATCCTAACCCCCCGTGCAATGGCATTAGGAGGTAGAGCCTTTGGGAGGTGAGTAGGTCATGAGGGTGGAGCCTTCATGCGTAGGATTAGTGCCTGTATAAAAGGGACCCAGAGAGCTCTCTCATCCCTCCTGCTATGTGAGGACACAAGAAGACAGCTGTCTATGAGCTAGGAAGAGGATTCTCACCAGAAACCTAATCTGCCAGCACTGTGATCTTGGACTTCCCAGCCCCCAGAACTGTGAGAAATAAATGTCTGTTGTTATAAGCCACCCAGTCTGTGGTATTCTGTTATGGCAGACAGAACTGACTAAGGTAGCCTTCTTCCTAAAACAAGGAAAATCCACAAAAAGTGTTTTCCTTAACCATAAGCCATTGAGAAGTTTGGAATTGCAAACAAGCGGTCTAAACAAAACGAATCATTTCTACTCTACAAACTACCATAAATATTAGGGACATTGGCAATAAAACTTCAGATCCTAGTTATGCCTGGGCCCATTTTTATAAAAACATTTCAGTAAAAAAGATAGTACGTCGTCAAAACAGCAATAAATCCTTGAAATAAGACCCAGATTTTTTTTTTTTCACTCAAGCATGTAAAAAGCCTGTGTATGCCATTGCCTTCAGGTCACCCCCTTTCAGGAAATTCATGCTTTAAATAATCACTGTAAAATTAAAGCCATTCTGTAAGGAAAAGAATGGTAGGAGTCTTCATTCAGACAGAACAATATAAAAATCAAGCCTTGGTCTTGTTTTTTGTTTTGTTTTGTTTTGTTTTTTAATAGAAATGGTGGGGACTAGGGGTTGCCCCGAACTTCAGATGATAGCTAATGATAGAAATGTTGATTTACAGCAGACAATATTAAGAAAAATTTAATAAGCTCACCCCCCCAAGTAATAGTAGCTGTCCTTGAATAAAGAATGAGGTTACCAACTATTGGAAGGGACGACAAAGTTCTACTGAAGGAATGTGCCTTGGACCACCTCCCCTTCAACCTCAGATCTACTTTATTTCCCTGACAAAAAAGGAAAAGTGAGTTTTAGCAACCAAAAGCCTCTCAGAGGGCCTCACTATTGACACATACACACCTTCCTTTAGTGAGGCTACTCTCAGGAGAGGTAAGTGCCTTTTCTGTATGAAAGGCACTACATGTTCACTCATGTCATGAAAATTTATTGCCCTGATCTGTGACCTGGGTGTACAGTGATGGGTAAAAGAAGCAAAACCCCTGCCTCATAGAGCTCACAGTCTTGTGGTACCCTCAGAACTAACATTGCTCAAATACCAGCCTATTTCATTTTCCTATTGAGGCAGCATGGCATACACCCTGTTGTCCATCAAAGAGCCTGGGTTCAAATCCTGACTTTACAACTTAGGAGCTCTGTGATCTCAGGCAAGTTACTTACCCTGTGCCTCAGTTTCCTCTTCTGTAACCTCATAGCTTTGTTGGGAGGATTAAGTTACTACAGCAATTAACAGTGTAAAGCAATTAGATTGGTATCTGACACAGAGTAAGCTACAGATGAGAGTTTGCCACTTCTATTATTATCACTGCAAAGGGTGGGATTGATTTGGAAAACTTAATCAATGAATGTTATGCATCCAAACATGCCTGACCAGTTTCCTGGTAGCCAGGCCCTTTTTCCTCCAGACAGGAATTAGGAAGTTTCTTATCTGGAAAAAAATGAATGGCTCCAGAAAAAAGACCTCCATAGAATGGCATTTTGAAGTTTCCCAGCATTTGAGCCAACTCTCTGCCAATCACCCTAAAATAACTACCATCAGGCAGTAAGCCCCACCCAGGTCAGAAGCATTCCCCACTCTACTTTAATAATAGGGAGACCTTTAAAAATAGAGAGGTGCCAAGAAAAACAAACAGATAATGGCATCTCAGAGTAAACAAAGAAAAGATAGGAAACTGAAAATAACTCTAGTCTTCTGAAAGATTGAGGAAGATAATTGCATCCATAAAACAGCATCAAAATGCTATTTAAAAAAAAAAAGAGAACAAGAGTTCTTGTAAAATTAAAAATAGAATTGCTAAAATTGAAAATTCAATAGAACAGTTGGAAAATAAAGTAAAATATATATATATTTTAAAGATTTTATTTATTTACTTGATAGAGAGCAAGAGAGCACAAGCAGGGGAAGAAATTCATGAGTACATGAACATTAGACTTGAAATGACACAGACTGGGTTTTCCAGGCTCTGGCATGAAGTTTCCAGTGAGGCAAGAGTCATGTGTGTCAGAACACCTGTTGGCTTGCAATCTTATTGTCACCTTCACCCAAAATGGTTACATCAGGTTTTTTTGAATGGTTTTTGTCAATGTTGGTCTGAGAACATGCTGTGCGAAATAATAATGATTATTATTAAATTCATGATGATAATTACCCACACACAAAAATGTAAAACAAAAGATAAAGATGGTTAGTACAAAAGAAAAGATAAAATATATAAAAGATCAATCCAGGTCAAATATCTGATAGGAGTTCCAGGAAGAAAAAGCAGAGAGCATAAAATTATTAAAAAAAGAACTCAAGAAATTTTCTGAGAGCTCGAAGAACATGAATTTTCAGGCTGAGAGGAATTAGCACAAAAGAAAAAAGCTAGACCAAATAACAGCGTCATAAAGTTCCAGAACACTCTCTCATAAAGAGAAGAAATGTAGTCCTTCCCTCAAACCATATACCAAAATTGATGCCACGTAGATTATAAATATGTAAGTCAAAACTTGAAATCTTTTAGAAAAGAATATAGTATATCTTTATGTCCTTACCATAGAGAAGTACTTCTTAAACAAGTCACTAAGTATATAACTTATAAAGAAAAAAAAGGGATACATTTGACTACATTAAATTTAAACTTCTATTTCTTCAGAGGAGACTATATCAAAGACTGCCTAGGTGTTCACTTACCCTTTTGTCTCCTCCTACACATAGTCAGACTGCATTTCTTAGCCTCACCTGCAACAAGATGTAGCCATGTGACTGCATCCTGGCCAGTAAAATGCATTCATTTAGGACAAGACACCCTCCATCACTTTAACTATATCTGGCTTACAGTATTTTCAGCATTTCTGAGGGTTCAAGATATATATTTATGAAGCACTGGCTTTGGACTCAGCATGAAGACAGGTACAGCAGAGAGTCAGTGCTGCTTTGTGGTTAAGGAAACCACTCTAGAGCCTCTCAGCTCTGCCACCTACTAGCTGTGTGACCTTGGGCAAGTTACTTCACTTTTCTGTGGCTCATTTCCTTCATTCGTAAAATGTGCAGCATAACAAGGACAGGGCCTACCACATGTAGGCATTGTAAAGTTTCAATAATACATAGTAAGTGTTCAAATATCTTTTATTAGTTTTTTTTTTTTAATTTTTTTGAGAGAGAGAGCTCAGGTGTGTGATCACGAGCAGGGGAGGGGCAGAGGGGGAGAGAGAGAGGATCTTAAGCAAACTCCACACTTAATGTGATGCCTGCTGGGTGGCTCAGTCAGTTAAGCAGCTGCTTTCAGCTCAGGTCATGATCCCGAAGTCTTGGGATTGAGCCCCACATTGGGCTCCTTGCTCAGTGGGGAGTCTGCTTTGCCCTCTGCCTCTGCTCCTCCCCACCCCACTCATGCTCTCATTCTCTCTCTCTCTCAAATTAAAAAAAAAATTAAAAATAAATAAATAGGATTTAACCCTCCCAAATGGGAGGGAAATAATTATCAAAGCACTAAGACAACTTTTTCTCTGCCTAGTGAGGTGCCTGACACATAACGGGTGGTCAATAAACATTTTTGAATGAACAAATAAATGAATATGAGAGTAAGTAATAGTGAGAAATCAACTTAAGCAGGATAGGCATGAGCCTCTCAGCACTATTCAGCAATATTTTCAGTGTTGCTCAATCCCAGCTCACATGAGAATCACTTGGGAGCTTTCTGAAACCATCAATGACTGAACCCCATCAACAAGATCAATTGAATCAGAAACTCTGGGATAGGAAACAAGCATCGGTATTTTTTTCTTTTTTTTTAATAAGGGTGATTCTATTTTGCACCAAGTTGAGAATGACTGCTTTAACTAATTGAGTTGACTCCTTTCCTATTCCCCATGGTAATTGTTCTAAAACTCCCTATTTCTTAAGGTCCCTGATCCTCTTATTCTTGGCTGATGGTTATTCTTCATTTTCTCTCTTATACCTCATCTTTTACTCTATTCTTCCTTGCTCTTCCTATTTCAGGAGAATATGTGTATCCTCGGACTCATTCACTGCCTTCATTTTGTAGTTATCATATCGTGATATGGAGTAGACCATGCATCTGTCCACTCTCCAACTAGACAGTAACTACTGTCTAGTCGGACAGGGTTCATTCATCTTTGTACCGTCACTGTGAAGAAAGGTGGTCGCATACTCCTCAGGGGTCAGGGGAAAAAAGCCAATGCCCAGCATGGGGGTAGGTACTTCATAAATGTCACTGAATGGGGAGGTGGGGCCTTTACCTGGGCCTTGAAGGATCAGTAGGAATCAAAAAAGAAAAGGGGAAATTTTATAAGGCATAGAAAATAAAAACTAAGATATGAAATTCAGAACAGCAGCATTTAGCTCTTCCTAGAACTTTCTAGAAACTACTGTCATTGAACTTTAACCACACATACAAATAACTACTACTTCACACCAAAATTCCTCTGGTTGCAAATAAAATATAGCCTTTGAAAGTACTCTGTCAAGTATAAAAGACAACATAAATGAAAGGATGCTGTTAAAAGAAAAAAGAACACACGAGAAAGAGAAATCAGCAAAAAGCATCATTTTGTTTCAACAAGGAGATACAAGTGCAACTCCTCTTGTTCCTCAGTGTCCAAATCTGTAAAATGGAGACAATAAAGAATACTTCCCTTTATGGGACTGATGAGGTGTTTAAATGGGCTAATAAATACGAAGAAGATAGAACAGGGTCTGGTATATAGTAAGCGCAATAGTTAACTTTTAGATAATATTATAGATAAAATCCCATTATGATATGCTAAAGATCGTTACAGCTATTCACTCCTGCTAAATAGCTGTAATTAAACTGTCAAGGAGGCTTGGAAACTCAAAGACAGCTACCAAGTCACCCTTCCGGCCCCTGTTGCCAGGGAAACTAACTCGGTTCCTTTAACTTTTCCTCATAGGTGTTATTTTCTCAATCCTTACTCATTGTCCCTTTCCTCCACAGTCCTGAAACTCAGAGGGATAAGAGAGGCTGCCTTGTATGGACCTGTTATCCCATATGTCTCACCTTCTCTCCCTGGTCCTTTTGGCAACCCTGGTTAATATCACCAGAGGTTTGTCTAATTTTGTTCATTTTCTTAAAGAAGTAAGTTGCCATGGTTGATCACTTTTATCTTTGTCTTCTATTTTATCAATGGCCATTTCCTTTTTTTAAAATTATTGAGGTGTAAAAGTTTACCCTTTTTAGTGTACAGTCCTAGGAGGTTTAACAAATACGTACAACCATGTAATCACCACCCTGAAGATATTCAGTATTTCAGTTATCTCAAAAAGTTCCCTTATGTCCCTTTGTGGTCTTCATTTTCTGCCCCTATAGTTTTGCCTTTTCCAGAAAGTCATATAAATGGAATCAGATGGTATGATTTTGAGCTTTTTGAATCTCGATTCTTTTACTCAGCATGATGCATTTGAGATTCATCCATATTGTTGCATGTATCAGAAGTTAGTTCCTTTTTATTGTTCAGTGCTTCCATTGTTTGGATGGACTATAGTTTGTTTATCCAGTCACCAGTTGAAGAACCTCAGGGTTGTTTCCAGTTTTTGGTGCTTATGAATAAAGCTGCTATGTACTTTTGCATGTAGGTTTTTGTATGAACTAAGTTCAATATGCTTGGGTAAACAACTAAAAGTAGGATTACTGGATCATATGATAAGTGCATTTCAACTTTATAAGAAACTGCCAAACTGTTTTCTAAAGCGGCTATACATTTTGCATTCCCACCAACAATGATGAGAATTCCAGTTGCTCTGTACCCTCATCAGCACATGGTTATTGTTGTATTTTAGTTTAGTTTAGTTTAGTTTATTTTTAACTATCTTTTGTGTGTGTGGCATCATTGTGGTTTTAATTTGCATTTCTCCAATTATGTTGAGCATCTTCATGTGCTTATTGAGCATTTGTACATTTTTAAGGTTTCTTTTCAAGTCATTTGTACATTTCTTTTAATTGTGGGTTTTTTCCTTATTTTTGAGTTTTGAGAGTTCTTTAAATATCCTAGATGCAAGTCCTAAATTACATATGGATTTCCTGCTTACATTTTTATCCTCTCAAGGGACTACATCTGATATTTCTGAGATGAGAATTGAGTAGCCTGTAGCCACTAGTCACAGAGGAGGCAAGATGTTTATATGAGAAAACAGGGAAGGCCTTGATTGTATCATAGCCCAGAGATTTTCACTCTGTTCATTCTATTCCTTACAAGTTAGAACAATACTGATGGTCTATGGTAAGAAGGAAGAAAGACACAAAATAACACAAACGTTTTCTAAAAGTGGGCCAAAACCAGTAACGGAAGAGTTAGTTTGGTAGCTATTTCACTTTGAGATTGAACCAGAAGGTACCATTTTCATTCTGCCCTTTCTCTTAGAGCAAGGACTCCCCCCCCCACCCTACTTCCCTTCTCTCCAGCTCCAATAGGACCCATCTGACTGGCTGATCACCTGAGCCAGAATCAAAGAGGAAAAAGAAGTTGATCCAGAGAGAAGGAGACCATGGAAGAAGGAGAAGGAGTTCCTTGGCGCCCATCACAGAGATTCAGTGTGTACTGAGCAATGACTTTCCTCATTGCAACATTTAGACTCCTAGTGTACGTTTGATTGATAGCAAGATTTTTAGGTAGGAAAGGCTTAGAGGTGGTAATCTCTTTGGGATTTCTGGGGGATCAGGAGGACCATGAAGCTATGTTTTCAAAGCTCTTCACAAAAGATTATCAATATCAGTTCTCCATATCAAAGAGAACAAAAGTGAAGCTTTCTTCTAACACACTGTAACATCACACCTTCTAGCCATTAAGGAAGAGTTAGAAAGACAATGAGCCCAACTCCATGTTTGTGTTTCTACTAATTCATCTTACACAGAGGAAAGATAGATGATAGGTAGGTAGGTAGGTAGGTAGGTAGATAGACAGACAGACAGACAGGAAATCACAGGCTTTTAACTCCTAATCAAATAATCCTAGAATTTCTGATTCCACGTTACTTATTTGACCTGAGATATGTTATGGTTTTGAAGCACTCATAGCCTCTAAGAAATGGAGAAAACAAAAAACAAAAAAAACTTCAAATTGCCTGACCTTTCTATGGTAAACATAAGTAGTCAATCTATTTTCATTTCCTTTCTTTTGTGTCAAAATAGACAATTAAATCCTAAACACAGAAGTGTAAATCCTTTTGGCACAAATGATACCAAATGCGCCCCAGTAAGTCACCAAATGTCTTGACCTCTACAGCTCTTCTGTTGATCTCTATACTGTGGCTTGAGTATTTCCTTAATTATCTGTATTTACGTAGGTCTGTTCCACATCATGGCACCCTGTGTAAGATGAGTGGTTCTGAAAACACATCACCATGGATCATCGGTTATATTGAGAAGTAGATTAACCCAGGGGCGTGCCATCAAATGCTCTGCCAAAGGCACAGTTGACAAAGTTCTCATCAGTCAGTAGTGATATAAATACCATCCTCTGCTGTGGATCATTTGCAGTGTGTCTCTCAAGCTAAATCAGCACTCTAATTGCAACATCAGTTATGGGTCCTGCTCAGTGATGAGAGGGGCAAAGATATGAGGATGTTCTCAGCTGAAGCTATTTATACATGCCACGTAGTCCTTAATTATCTAGTAGGGAGGGGATGGGAAGAGGCAGAAAGTTAACTTGACTAAAAACTGAATCTACCCACCCCGCCTTTACACCATTCTGACAAGAGAAAATTTAGGTACTCCCTAAGGAAAAAAAGGTAAGAAATTCAAATCCTATGAGGATGCAAGCAGTCTACCCAGTTGTCAACTGGGATTTCACGGCTAATATTCCTTTTAATGCATGAATTCAACATTCCAAGGGATTATAGGAAAGAAAATTCAAGTTTTATAAGCCCCAAATCAAATGAGCAGTCTTGGTAGAATATTCCTTTTATCCTTAAAGGTGAAAGAAAATTGTAGAGTAGAAAATTTATTTGGTTATTTTAGAACTTCAGTCAATAAAAAATCCAGACTTTGATATGAAAACTTCCTGGCACATGACATAACAATCATTAATTACATATTCATAAATTGCTATATTAAATACCAGAGATTCAAAAATACAGTAGAGAAAAAAATACAGCACAGGAAGAATATCAAATATAAGGTATATTTGGGAAGATACAGCTATAATAATGACTACATTTATTTAGCGTTTCTGTGTGTCAGAGACTAAGAATCTTGCCTATATTATCTTTTTTTATTTTATTATGTTATGTTAATCACCATACATCATTAGTTTTTGATGTAGTGTTCCATGATTCATTGTTTGCGTATAACACCCAGTGCTCCATTCAATATGTGCCCTCTTTAATACCCATCACCAGGCTAGCCCATCCCCCCACCGCCCTCCCCTCTAGAACCCTCAGTTTGTTTCTCAGTGTCCATAGTCTCTCATGGTTCGTCTCCCCCTCCGATTTCCCCCCCTTCATTTTACCTTTCCTACTATCTTCTTTTTTTTAACATATAATGTATTATTTGTTTCAGAGGTACAGGTCTGTGATTCATCAGTCTTACACAATTCACAGCACTCACCATAGCACATACCCTCCCCAGTGTCTATCACCCAGCCACCCCATTCCTCCCACCCCCCACCACTCCAGCAACCCTCAGTTTGTTTCCTGAGATTAAGAATTCCTATCAGTGAGATCATATGATACATGTCTTTCTCTGATTGACTTATTTCACTCAGCATAATACCCTCCAGTTCCATCCACGTCATTGCAAATTTGCCTATATTATCTTAATAAATTCTTCCTACAACTCAATAACAGACATATTATTATTCACATGTTACTGACAAGGAAACTATGGGTCAGAAGGTTAATCGGGGCAAGTCACAAACCATTTAAGTGGAAGTATCAAAATTCAAATTCTCATCTCACTCCAGGCTTTACCCTAAAACACAACTCTTTATTCTACATATTTGGATCAGCCTGATAGCATATCCTACACATCCTGCTTCCTTATAATGTTAACTGACCTATTTATGACTTTTCAAGGCAAGTACTCTCCCTTGTGGCTCTTCTTCATGCATCTTTAAGCTGTGAATCCAGTGTGAACAGTTTAACTTTCTACTTACACCTCAACTCAAATCCAACAATGAGATCATCATTGGTCCAGCTTCTCTCTGCCGGGGCAAAGATTTTGCACCAGGCCCCCTCATCACATAGTGATTGCCCATGGTCAGGTACCCGGTCTTGTTCCAATTAGCTGGTGGCTGAAGGGCAGGAACAGCAGAAGAGAGGAGTCCTACCCTGTTACCAGAGGCTGTGGGTAGGCCCGTTCCCCTCGGCAGAGGCTGCAAAAACTTGGACTGACCCATAATACAAATATGGTGAAGGGATTCAGAACATATCATTGTGAAGAGTTTTCTTTTCTGAACTCTCCCCCTCTGCATAAAAGCAGAGCGTCCCAAAAGAATTAAACTCTTCTAAGTGCCCTCCTATCACTGGAGATCAGCGCCAGGATAAGAAATCACCTAAATAGACATTGTTGCTAAGCTGTCATATCTATCTATTCTTCTAAGGACCCATTTATCTTCCCTAAAAGTCATTTCTTTTCCCATAAGTGCCTTTATGATGATGGTATATAAGCCCCCAATTCTAACCATCTCCTTGAGTCACATTTTTCTGTGAATTCCCATGTACATAGATAAATTAAAAAATCTTTTTTTTCTCTTACTAATCTGTCTTTTGTCAGTTTAATTCATAGACCCCAAACCCTGAACCAAGGAGGGTATAGGAAGTTTTTCCACCACAATGCAATAGTTTGAAACCATCAAAAAATATTGTAAAAGAATATTAATGACATGGAAAAAATCCACTGTCTTCTAAGTTAAAAAATAAGGTTACCAAACTCAAATGTAGAGGCAGATTTCATTTTTGTAAATATATGTTTGTATACATGGATTGAAAGTCTAAAAGAAAAGGGCGCCTGGGTGGCTCAGTCGTCAAGCGTCTGCCTTCGGCTCAGAACATCAGGCTCCCTGCCCGGTGGGAAGCCTGCTTCTCCCTCTCCCACTCCCCCTGCCTGTGTTCCCTCTCTCACTGTGTCTCTCTCTCTGTCAAATAAATAAAATCTTAAAAAAAAAAAAAAGGCTAACAGAATGTTCACTAAATTTTTAACACAATATCTTGAGGAAAAAGCAATTTTAACTCTACTTTTTATTTTATTTCATACTATTTGAACCTGTAATGATAAATTTATATTACTTTTAATATTGAAAAATGTGCAAATATTTTCTTTTCGAAAAAATAATTATGCATACCCTTTGCATAAGCCATATTACTTTTAAGATTCATCCATAAAAATCAAGATGAACTTAAAAATTAACCTATGAAAAAAATATTCATTGCTGTATTAGCAAAATAAAATGTCAAAGAAAAAGTCCAACAATACAACATTGAATAAATTAAGTGATATCTATAAAACTGATATTTTTCAATCATAAACATTACTTTATGAGAAAAGACAGGGCATGGAAATATATGTACAATATACTAATAGGGAAAAAACAAGTCATAAAGCAATAAATTATAGCATGACTCATTTGATAATTAAAATGTACATGAAATACATTTATGTATTTCTTCCAGAAAATAATCTGCAAGAATTTAACAAAAAGTGGGTGGGATTACAGATGGTTTCCATTTCTATATATTGTTTTAAAGATGTATTTATTGGTTCTAGAAAGAAAGAGAGCACAAGCAGGAAGGGCGAGGGAGAGGAAGAGAAATTCTCAAGTAGACTCCCACTGAGCGCAGAGCCCATCATGCGGATAGACCTCATGACTCCGAGATCATGACCTGAGCCATAACCAAGAATTAGACACTTAACCAACTGCGCCACCCAGACACCCCTGGTTTCCATTTCTATATATATATATATATATTTTTTTTTTATTATCCTACAGTGAACCTACATTGCATATGTAACTTTTAGAAAGAGAAGTTAGGTTTTGGAGTTTTATTTGGGATTTCTATTTTGTTTAATGTAAATATTGACGGCTTTGACTGAAATTTAGGGACTTTTCATTCCTTGCAATTTCACTGCAGGCTGCTTAGAGCACATGGAGAAAAGCATCAGTTTTTAAGCTTTTATAGTCATGACACAAAACAGACTAGATTAGTAAGTGTACATCTTAACACAGAAAGCAAAGGCAACTTCTTGATCACCATAGAAAGTTTTCTTCTTTTTTAAGATTTTATTTATTTATTTATCTGACAGAGAGAGAGAGAAAGATAGCGAGAGAGAGAGCGCACAAGCAGGGGGAGTGGCAGGCAGAGGGAGAGGGAGAAGCAGGCTCCCGGGTCAGGAAGGACCCTGGGATCATGACCTGAGCTGAAGGCAGAGGCTTAATCAACTGAGCCACCCAAGCGCCCCCATATAAAGTTTTCTTAATGGGTGTTATTTATTCATCATTCAGCGGCAGGTTGTCCGCAGAGATTGGTTCTATTCTGATGCTGCCTCTACTGAGTCCTGTGCTCCTCAGAACCATTATAACAAAATTTCTCTGAGATTTCTTATTTGCAAACTTGCCAGCATACTGGAAAGTAATGAAAATGCAGATGAACATTCTAATGCAGTCCCTTATTTCACAGTAGCTGTAATCTAAAGAATCATCTTTTTTTTTTTTTAAAGATTTTATTTATTTGAGAGAGAGAGAATGAAAGACAGAGAGCATGAGAGGGAGGAGGGTCAGAGGGAGAAGCAGACTCCCCGCTGAGCAGGGAGCCCGATGCGGGACTCGATCCCGGGACTCCAGGATCATGACCTGAGCTGAAGGCAGTCGCTTAACCAACTGAGCCACCCAGGCGCCCCTAAAGAATCATCTTTATGAAAATCATTGTCTTCCTCAAAATATTAAAAACAGACTTACCATGTAATCCAACAATTCCACTTCATAAAGAGTAAAGCAGGAACTTGGACAGACATGTGTATATCCATGTCCATAGTAGCATTTTTCACAATAGCCAAAAGGTAGAAGACTCAAGTGTCCACCCACAGCTGAATGTATATGCATGTATATGGGATGAAAAATGTATTTCATACTGTGGGTCATGGACAAAAATGTCTGAAAGCATCTGTGTTAAATCCTATGTCCAGGGGCGCCTGGGTGGCTCAGTTGGTTAGGCGACTGCCTTCGGCTCAGGTCGTGATCCTGGAGTCCCGGGATCGAGTCCCACATCGGGCTCCCTGCTCGGTGGGGGGTCTGCTTCTCCCTCTGCCCTCTTCCCTCTCGTGCTCTCTGTCTCTCATTCTCTCTCTCTCAAATAAATAAATAGAATCTTTTAAAAAATAATAATAATAAATAAATAAATCCTATGTCCAGATACAGGAATTTGAAAAAAAAGAATTATAAATTAATTAATTTTTACTAATGTATCTCTAATAGTAATTAGCAAAACCAGCAAAACATTGTGGCATGCAAGCCCTTAGAGTTCCTACTTTACTACTTCCCTTTTCAGAAGCATATTTCTTTCTGAATTCACTTCAACACATCCACAATTTTCACAGGATTTCCATCTCTCTAATCCTTTTGCGATGACTACGTTTAGACCTACACTGAACTAAAGTATACTTGAAATCTAAGGAGTAAAGGATATGTTTAGTCAATAAATAGTAGATGTCTTGAATATTTTATTCTACTTAAGTAAACAAAGATTTTCATTATCCTTCTAGCACTTAAATTTTCATGCTTGGTTGTTGCTATGCCTATGAAAATCTTATCTTTTCAATTTCTTGACCCTTGACAAAGGTCAAGAAGAGACCCTGTGGGGACACTGTTGGAGGTCAGCCCAGGCTGAAGTGGACGGCCAACTGACATGAAGTGGAATGATGAACAATCATGTTAACAGATCTGATTTTCCAAGAGAAGCCAGAAATTTCTATTTTTATGTTTTTAAATGTTGTTTAAATGTTTTTTTTATGTTGTTTTTAAATGTTGTTTTTATTTGTTGTTTTTAAATGTTTTTAAATGTTTTTTTTTTTTTAAATGTTTTTTAATGTTGACATTTTTTTTTTTTTTTAAATGTTTTTAAATGTTTTTAAATGTTGACAACCAATTCAAAATCATTCTAAGCACTTTAAAGGACAAATAAAATGTGTCTGTAAGCAGTCCAGTTTATGACCGCTTGTTCCAGAAGTCCACTAGAGAAGACTTGACAATTAATCTTCAGAGCCTCTCTAACTTCACCCCATTCTCACCTTCACCCCTCCCTTGCCCTGGAATTAATGGCTCTTTGATCTGATTTATTAGAGCAATTTTTATGTCTCTTTATCATGCTCATTACATTCTGTGCAAGTTTTGTTTTTGTTGCTTTTGTTTTTACATATCCATCTGCCTTGCTAAAGATCACTCTAATTTAATGTTGAACCCTGAGCTTGGTGCTCAGTTAGAATTTGAGGAAATCAGTTTGAGCCCCAGCTCTGACAGGATATTTGAATCCCTTGCTCTCTTTAGGTTCAGTTTTCACATCTAAAATGTGAATTAATAATAATCATGGATAAAATGGGGCTGCATTACTATCTATTGCAATGGAGATAAAGTGAGATATCAGCAGTCCAACCTTCCTTGAAGCCCTTAGGAAGAATCCTTGAGTGTAGAGACACAATTTTGTTTTTGTTTTTTTTATTATTATGTTATGTTAATCACCATACATTATATCATTAGTTTTTGATGTAGTGTTCCATGATTCATTGTTTGCATATAACACCTAGTGCTCCATTCAATACATGCCCTCTTTAATACCCATCACCAGGCTAACCCATCCCCCCACCCCCCTCCCCTCTAGAACCCTCAGTTTGTTTCTCAGAGTCCATATCTCTCAGAGTTCGTCTCCCCCTCCGATTTCACCCCTCCATTCTTCCCCTCCTGCTATCTTCTTCTTTTTTTTTTTTAAACATATAATGTATTATTTGTTTCAGAGGTACAGGTCTGTGATTCAACAGTCTTACACAGTCCATTGACAGATGAATGGATAAAGAGGAATTCTTAATCTTAGAGACAGAGTTTTTAAAAATAATTATGATAATAAGTGGAATATTGAGTGCTTACATGTGCCAGGCACTTCCTAGATGCTTTATGTGGTCCCCAAATCTTCACAACAACTCCATAAGTGGCTTATCATTATTTACATTGTAGTGGTAAAGAAAATAAAGTTTGGGGTGGTTGAATATCACTTCTACTAAGTGGTAGAACTGGAACTGAGATGTTCCACTTCAAAGCCACTATCTTGAGCATGCCCCTAACTTGCAACAGTGTAAAGTCTGAGAATGGGGTCTTTCCTGTAAGCTTTTTGGTTCCTAAGGCAATAAGATGGACTTACACTCTCATGTCTTCTATATTCTTTCTGTAGAGATGGATGTTTGCATTTGTTTATGAAAAAAAAAATCCTTAAGTAGTGGCTAGACTGGATGGATGGTTGACCGGGAGGACAGGGAAAGGGGCTGGCCAGAAATTGATTTTAAACAGATTTCTCTAAGGAGACAGAATTTGAAAAATATTTTCACCAAAGGCAAGGAGAGAGCCGAGCAGATGTGGAACAGGAGCTCACTCATGCTTCTGGGCCCCCATCACCACCTTCCCCAGCTGTGGACAGCATGACTTCAGATGCTGTGTCACTAGCCAGGCAGGAACTGGGGCCAAGGTGACAACTGTCCTGGGAAAAATGGAGACTGCTCAAACTTCTGGCAAGTCTTATCTTGGTGATGGTAAGTCTTGCCATTCATTGTGGAAAGGTAAATACAGGAACCTAATAGACAGTCATCAGCTAATGAGGGTTTACTTTAACTAACACAGTTCTTACTCTGTTCTTACTTAAAGATTAATCCCTGGTGAGTAGTTGGTGTTCTCTTGCACATTTTTTTAAAAGATCTATTTATTTATTTTAGAGATACAGAGAGAGAGAGAGAGAGTGTGTGTGTGAGTAGGGGGAGGGGCAAAGGGAAGGGAGGCAGACTCCCTGCTGAGCGCGTGGGGGGGGGGAGGGGCTCCATCTCAGGACCTTGAGATCATGACCTGAGCCAAAACCAAGAGTTGGAGGGGTGCCTGGGTGGCTCAGTTGTTAAGCGTCTGCCTTCAGCTTAGGTCATGATCCCAGGGTCCTGGGATCAAGCCCTGTATCAGGCTCCCTGCTCAGCGGGAAGCCTGCTTCTCCCTCTCCCACTCCCCTCCTTGTATTCCCTCTCTCACTGTCTCTCTCGCTGTCAAATAAATAAATAAAATCTTAAAAAAAAAACCAAGAGTTGGACACTTAACCAACTGAGCCACCCAGGTGCCCCTGTCTTGCACATTTTAAAGGGCCTTACCAGCATTATTCCCAAAGGAGAGTGGGGAGCACCGTTCTACACATAGTTTTCATCTCATTGCCATTATTAGTCCTTACCATTTATTTCTAAATAACTGTATACAAGAAAAGGAAGTAAAAGGGGTGGAGCAAGATGGCGGAGGAGTAGGAGACCTGGATTTCGTCTGGTCTCAGGAATTCAGCTGGATAGGGATCAAACCATTCTGAACACCTACAAACTCAACAGGAGATCGAAGAAAAGAATAGCAACAACTCTCTGAACAGAAAAGCGACCACTTTCTGGAAGGTAGGATGTGCGGAGAAGTGAATCTGAGGCGATATTCAGGAGGATAGATGGCGGGGGGGGGGGCCTACGTCAGCCGCTTCTGGCAAATGATAGAGCCGCAGAGCAAAAAATCGGAACTTTCAGAAGTCTGGTCTGCTGAGGGACGTCGCTCTGGTGGCTAAGCAGGGGGTGGAACCCTCGTGGGACAGTGTGGTCTCAGGACCCTCCGCGTCACAGAAAGACCGGGGGTGCCTGAGTGCGGCAGAGGTCCTAGGTATCGGAGCGGGGAAGCCGGCTGCAGAGGCGGAGCCCAGGCGCGGGCTCTCAGCTCGGGGTTGCCATAAACCGTGATCCGCGGCACAGTCGGGCCACTGCTCCTCCAGCAGAGACCCAACAAGCAGCAGATCCGGGGAGACTCACCTTCTTCCCCGGGGAGGAGAGGTGCGGAGCGCACCGCAGGGATCTGCTGGGTTTGGAGACTCCACACGGGGTCGGGTGCCAGAGATAGAAATGCGCGGTCACAGGCCAGGTGAGCACGGAGTGCGGCCGGAGACCGGGGAGCCGGGAGTGACTGACTGCTTTTCTCTGGGGGCTCACTGAGGAGCGGGGCCCTGAGTTCTCGGCTTCCCCCGGGTGGAGATTGGGAAGCCGCCATTTTCACTCTCCGCCTCCAAAGCTGTACTGAAAGCTTGCAGGGAATGGGGAGCAAACCCGAGCAGATTACTTAGCCCGGACCGGGCAAGGGCGGGGCAATTCCACCTCCAGCAAAGACATTTGGGAACCATGGCAACAGGCCCCTCCCCCAGAAGATCAGAGAGAACAGCCAGCCAAGACCAAGTTTACTGATCAATGAGAACGGCAGAACTCCAGCATTAGAGGAATACTGCACATAGAATCCATGGCTTTTTTACCATGATTCTGTAGTCTTTCAAAGTTAATTTTTTTTTAACTGTCTTTTTTTTTTTTTAATTTTTCTTTGTCCCTTTTTCAACCAACACCTTATCAATCCCTTTTTTAAAAAACATATTTATTTTTCATTTTTAGAGTCATATTCTATCCCTTCATAGTAGTTACCTGTATTTTTGGCATATATATATAAGTTGTTCTCTCTTTAAAATTTTGAGATAGTTTCTTCTAACAGATCAAAATATACCCTAAATCTCTAGTGTACAGTTTTTTTTCTACTCCCCTGCCTGATCACATTCTCTCCTTTTTCTTTTTTTTTAAAATCCTCTTCTTTCTTTTTTCAAACAACTTCTTATCAATTCCTTTTATAAAATTGTTTATAATTTCCATCTTTACACTCATATTCCATCCCTTCAGTCACATCAACCCTTATTTTTGGACATATATAAGTTTTTCTTTCTTTAAAATTTTGGGAGGCACTTCCTTCTAACACACCAAAATACACCCAAAATCTAGTGTGTGGCACTGATCTATATACCAGCCTGATCATATTTGATCATATTCTGGTTTTATTTTGTTTTGTTCTGTTTTTGTTTGTTTTTATCTTTATCTTTTTCTTTTTCTTTTTTTTTTTTCTTTTTCTTTTTTCTCTCTTTCCCTTTCTTTTCCCACTGCTTCAGGTCTTTTCTGATTTGTTTAGAGTATATTTTCTGGGGACGTTGTTACCCTGTTAGCATTTTGTTCTCTCATTAATCTATTCTCCTCTGGGCAAAATGACAAGATGGAAAAAATCACCTCAACAAAAAGAACAAGAGGTAGTACCGACTGCCAGGGACCTACTCAATACGGACATTAGTACAATGTCGGATCTAGAGTTCAGAATCATCACTTTAAAGATACTAGCTGGGCTTGAAAAAAATATGGAAGTTATTAGAGAAACCCCTTCTGGAGAAGTAAAAGAACTAAAATCTAACCAAGTCGAAATCAAAAAGGCTATTAATGAGGTGCAATCAAATATGGGGGCGCTAACTGCTAGGATAAATGAGGCAGAAGAGAGAATCAATGATATAGAAGACCAAATGATGGAAAATAAAGAAGCTGAGAAAAAGAGAGATAAACAACTACTGGATCACGAGGGCAGAATTCGAGAGATAAGCGATACCATAAGACGAAACAACATTAGAATAATTGGGATCCCAGAAGAAGAAGAAAGAGAGAGAGGGGCAGAAGGTATAATGGAGCAAATTATAG
>NC_058407.1:27290705-27316716 GCF_002201575.2 Neomonachus schauinslandi | reverse complement strand
TAATAAGAGATGAGGAAGGACACTATATCCTACTTAAAGGGTCTATCCAACAAGAAGATCTAACAATTGTAAATATCTATGCCCCTAACATGGGAGCAGCCAATTATATAAGCCAATTAATAACAAAATCAAAGAAACACATTGACAACAATACAATAATAGTGGGGGACTTTAACACCCCCCTCACTGAAATGGACAGATCGTCTAAGCAAAAGATCAGCAAGGACATAAAGGCTTTAAATGACACACTGGACCAAATGGACTTCACAGACATATTCAGAACATTCCATCCCAAAGCAATGGAATACACATTCTTCTCTAGTGCCCATGGAACATTCTCCAGAATAGATCACATCCTAGGTCATAAATCAGGTCTCAACCGGTACCAAAAGATTGGGATCATTCCCTGCCTATTTTCAGACCACAATGCTTTGAAACTAGAACTCAATCACAAGAGGAAAGTCGGAAAGAACTCAAATACATGGAGGCTAAAGAGCATCCTACTAAAGAATGAATGGGTCAACCAGGAAATTAAAGAAGAATTTAAAAAATTCATGGAAACCAATGAAAATGAAAACACAACTATTCAAAATCTTTGTGATGCAGCAAAGGCAGTCCTAAGAGGAAAGTATATAGCAATACAAGCCTTTCTCAAGAAACAAGAAAGGTCTCAAGTACACAACCTAACCCTACACCTAAGGGAGCTGGAGAAAGAACAGCAAATAAAGCCTAGAGCCAGCAGGAGAAGAGAAATAATAAAGATCAGAGCAGAAATCAATGAAATAGAAACCAAAAGAACCGTAGAACAGATCAACGAAACTAGGAGCTGGTTTTTTGAAAGAATTAACAAGATTGATAAATCCCTGGCCAGACTTATCAAAAAGAAAAGAGAAATGACCCAAATCAACAAAATCATGAATGAAAGAGGAGAGATCACAACCAACACCAAAGAAATACAAACAATTATAAGAACATATTATGAGCAACTCTATGCCAGCAAATTCGATAACCTGGAAGAAATGGATGCATTCCTAGAGATGTATCAACTACCAAAACTGAACCAGGATGAAATAGAAAACCTGAACAGACCTATAACCACTAAGGAAATTGAAGCAGTCATCAAAAATCTCCCAAAAAACAAAAGCCCAGGGCCAGATGGCTTCCCAGGGGAATTCTACCAAACACTTAAAGAAGAATTAATACCTATTCTTCTGAAACTGTTCCAAAAAATAGAAATGGAAGGAAAACTTCCAAACTCATTTTATGAGGCCACCATTACCTTGATCTCAAAACCAAAGACCCCATCAAAAAGGAGAATTACAGACTAATATCCCTGATGAACATGGATGCAAAAATTCTCACCAAAATACTAGCCAATAGGATCCAACAGTACATTGAAAGGATTATTCACCACGACCAAGTGGGATTTATCCCTGGGCTGCAAGGTTGGTTCAACATCCGCAAATCAATCAACGTGATACAATACATTAACAAAAGAAAGAACAAGAACCATATGATCCTCTCAGTAGATGCAGAAAAAGCATTTGACAAAGTACAGCATCCTTTCTTGATCAAAACTCTTCAGAGTATAGGCATAGAGGGTACATACCTCAATATCATAAAAGCCATCTATGAAAAACCCACAGCAAATATCATTCTCAATGGGGAAAAACTGAGAGCTTTCCCCCTAAGGTCAGGAACGCGGCAGGGATGTCCATATCACCACTGCTATTCAACATAGTATTAGAAGTCCTAGCCTCAGCAATCAGACAACAAAAAGAAATCAAAGGCATCCGAATCGGCAAAGAAGAAGTCAAACTCTCACTCTTTGCAGATGATATGATACTTTATGTGGAAAACCCAAAGACTCCACCCCAAAACTGCTAGAACTCATACAGGAATTCAGTAAAGTGGCAGGATATAAAATCAATGCACAGAAGTCAGTGGCATTCCTATACACCAGCAACAAGACAGAAGAAATAGAAATTAAGGAGTCGATCCCATTTACAATTGCACCCAAAACCATAAGATACCTAGGAATAAATCTAACCAAAGAGGCAAAGGATCTGTACTCAGAAAACTATAAAATACTCATGAAAGAAATTGAGGAAGACACAAAGAAATGGAAAAACGTTCCATGCTCATGGACTGGAAGAACAAAATATTGTGAAAATGTCAATGCTACCTAGAGCAATCCACACATTCAATGCAATCCCCATCAAAATACCATCCACTTTTTTCAAAGAAATGGAAAATTTGTATGGAACCAGAAAAGACCCCGAATAGCCAGCGGAATGTTGAAAAAGAAAAGCAAAGCTGGAGGCATCACAATTCCGGACTTCCAGCTCTATTACAAAGCTGTCCTCATCAAGACAGTATGGTACTGGCACAAAAACAGACACATAGATCAATGGAACAGAATAGAGAGCCCAGAAATGGACCCTCAAGTCTATGGTCAACTAAGCTTTGACAAAGCAGGAAAGAATGTCCAAAGGAAAAAAGACAGTCTCTTCAACAAATGGTGTTGGGAAAACTGGACAGCCACATGCAGAAGAATGAAACTGGACCATTTCCTTACACCACACACAAAAATAGACTCAAAATGGTTGAAAGACCTCAATGTGAGACAGGAGTCCATCAAAATCCTAAAGGAGAACACAGGCAGCAACCTCTTCGACCTCAGCTGCAGCAGCTTCTTTCTAGAAACATCACCAAAGGCAAGGGAAGCAAGGGCAAAAATGAACTATTGGGACTTCATCAAGATAAAAAGCTTTTGCACAGCAAAAGAAACAGTCAACAAAACCAAAAGACAACCGACAGAATGGGAGAAGATATTTGCAAATGACATATCAGATAAAGGGCTAGTATCCAAAATCTATAAAGAACTTATCAAACTCAACACCTAAAGAACAAAGAATCCAATCAAGAAATGGGCAGAAGACATGAACAGACATTTTTCCAAAGAAGACATCCAAATGGCCAACAGACACGTGAAAAAGTGCTCAACATCCCTTGGCATCAGGGAAATCCAAATCAAAACCTCAATGAGATACCACCTCACACCAGTCAGAATGGCTAAAATTAACAAGTCAGGAAACGACAGATGTTGGCGGGGATGCGGAGAAAGGGGAACCCTCCTACACTGTTGGTGGGAATGCAAGCTGGTGCAGCCACTCTGGAAAACAGTATGGAGGTTCCTCAGAAAGTTGAAAATAGAGCTACCATACGATCCAGCAATTGCACTACTGGGTATTTACCCCAAAGATACAAAAGTAGGGATCAGAAAGGGTACATGCACCCCGATGTTTATAGCAGCAATGTCCACAATAGCCAAACTGTGGAAAGAGCCAAGATGTCCATCGACAGATGAATGGATAAAGAAGATGTGGTATATATATACAATGGAATATTATGCAGCCATCAAAAGGAATGAGATCTTGCCATTTGCATCGATGTGGATGGAACTGGAGGGTATTATGCTGAGCGAAATAAGTCAAACAGAGAAAGACATATATCATATGACCTCACTGATATGAGGAAATCTCAGGAAACAAACTGAGGGTTGCTGGAGTGGGGGGTGGGGTGGGAGGGATGGGGTGACTGGGTGATAGACACTGGGGAGGGTATGTGCTCTGGTAAGCGCTGTGAATTGTGCAAGACTGTTGAATCTCAGATCTGTACCTATGAAACAAATAATGCAATATATGTTAAGAAAAAAAAAAAGAAGAAGATAGCAGGAGGGGAAGACTGAAGGGGGGGAAATCAGAGGGGTAGACGAACCATGAGAGACGATGGACTCTGAAAAAAACAAACTGAGGGTTATAGACGGGAGGGGGGTGGGAGGATGGGTTAGCCTGGTGATGGGTATAAAAGAGGGCACGTTCTGCATGGAGCACTGGGTGTTATGCACAAACAATGAATCATGGAACACTACATCTAAAACTAATGATGTAATGTATGGGGATTAACATAACAATAAAAAAATTTTTAAAAAAAAGAAAAGGAAGTAAAACATTCCCAGAGACCTTTACAAATTCAGATAAATTTGTCTGGGGCCTTTGGTTATTTAGTTTGTGAAGAGCTGTTTTCACAATCCAGAGCAGTGATATATGAATACAATGGCATACCCACAGTAACCTGGGAAGGCTTTGGGCAGATGACCTAGCTGAGGAGGAGCCAGCACTTGTATCCAAGTTTCTATTTGCTAAAGATAGAAATAGTTGAAGAGGGAGGGTCCTGCAGGGACATTTTAAGCAATGCTAAGGAGATAAAAATGACAAGAGCCAGATTAAACCAGATTAAACCAGATGAGAATAGTAGGTGGGGCTTCAAGGGGTGCCAGGGCCAAGAAAAAAGAATGTCCTCAATCACAGGGCATGCGGTCAAAGGGACACCCTGGGGTGGCCTGTTGGTCAGCCTTCAGTGTCCCATGGAAAAAGCATGGGTTGCTCCAAGGCACTGAGCAGATCTGCCTCCCCTAGGGATACTTGCCCAGTAGTCCATTGAGTGACCCACATTTTTTTTTTTTCATTTTTCCAGAAGGAGTGAACATAGCAGTACACTAACAACTTGAAAACCAGCCTAGATGACTGGCATCATGGGAGTCGACCAGCCTGTTTTGTGGAGGACATCCAACTCTGAACTGAGATTTCCTTGCTTCCCACTGGGTCAATCCAATGTGATGCCCAAGCCCTGCACCTCCCATGGGTAAAAAATAAAGAATTAAAATAATTTGAAAAATCTGTTTCTGAGCATAAGTGTGCCAAGAATTAGGAGAGCTCACTTTATCCTCAAGACATCCTATGAGGGACATAACATTCCTTCTGCCTATAGATAAGAAAACCAAGGTACAAAGGGGTTAAGTAATCTGCCCCAACATGTCAATATTTTTTTTAAAATCCTATATAGCTCTAGAATCCAGATGCTTAAATGCAAAGCTGTACTCTCTCTCAATGTGATGATATACAGAAAGCGCTTTGACAGTGCCCGCCATATAGAAATTCAATAAATATTGGCACTATTATTATTCTCCTTTTATATACAGACATTTATATTCCAGCTAAAAAGTATCAGTGAAGATTATCAGTTGACTAAAAAATTATTTAAAATAACAGTTTATTAGGGAATCCTGGGTCGCTCAGTCAGTTAAGCATCCGACTCTTGATTTCAGCTCAGGTCATGATCTCAGGGTGGTGGGGTTGAGCCCCATGTGGGCAACCTGCTCAGTGGGAGTCTGCCTGAGATTCTCTCTCTCTCCCTCTCCCTCTGCCCCTCCCCTATGCATGCTCACTCTCTCTCTCTCTCAAATAAATAAATCTTTAAAAAAAAAACCCAACAGTTTATTAAAGTATATTCCCTGGGAAATTCTACTAGGGTTAGGTAATATCTATGGTAGCCAGTCACCAAAATGGACCCCGATGGTCCCTGCCTCCTAATATTCACATCCTTGCCTTAGTCTCCTTCCACACTGTATCAGGACTGACCTGTATGATCAATAGAATAAGGAGCAAGTGAAGAATGTCACTCCTGAGGCTAGGTTATAAAAGACATTGTAGCTTTTGACTTTCTCTCTCTTAGATCCCTCAATCTGGGATAGGTACAGACCATGTCATGAGTAGCCCTATGAAGACACCCCCATGGCAGAGAACTGAGGCCTTCTGCCAGTAGCTATTTTGAAAGTGGATTCTCCCCAGTCAAGCCTTTAGATGACAGCAACCCTGGCCAACATCATGACGGCAACTTCATGAGAGAACTTGAGCCAGAGCCTCTCCAGGTTTTTTGGCTGTCAGAAACTACGTGAGATAACTATGTGAGATAAGGGGTAATTGTTATACAGCAATACATAACTAATACATTACCTTCTCTAGAAACCTTTTATTGACCACCGGAGTTTTGTACCCTCTCTACATAGTCTGACTCACGTGTTTTCATCTCAGCCTTCCCTTCTGGACAATGAGCTCAAGGACAGGAACTAATACTATCCCTGGTCTTTGGATTCCCAGGTTTTAGCATAATGCTGTAATTGATATGGACTTCAATAAGTATGTATTATTGGACTGAACTATCTCCACTTACTATATGTCTTTTTTTTTTAAATATCTGTAGTTCAGATTTTTCATGAATTCAGGTACTTCTTGCCATTTAAACTAGTATTTGGCTATTAAAGTTAATACCAAATTTGTACTATCCAGGATCTTAGACATGTCTTTATTTACGCAGTAGAATTGTATCAACTTTTAACAGAAAAGGTTAAAGCAGTGTTTATGGTAGCAACATTCCTGTGCTTTCAAAGCCATTGTGCCATTAGCCCAGAATATTTTTTTCTAAGTAATATCAAGTAACTGGAAATAAAAACAGCTCATCAATGGAAAAGGTAAAATAATTTCCTAGAAAATATTGCCTGAGTTGGAGATTAAATTGAGAGTTAGGACTAAACTGGAGGTTGAATTTTTAAATTCATATTTAATTCACAGAATAAACTTTATTGTTATTAAAGATATCAGTTCAATCTATGGTTTATTCTGTACTCTGATCCTGTGAAGAGCAAATTCATCGTTTTTTCTTAAAATGTAATATAAAATTTGAGTGATCATAACATTTCTTATTTTGCATTTGTAAAATAAGAAATGCCTTAAAGACATATGAACTTCTTAAGTAAATGGAAAGCAGTCCACGTCAATGCATCCTCCATCATGGTCATTACCAAGAATTCACCACTTCTAGGAGGTTCTATCCTCAAGGAACTAACAAAGGCCTACCTCATCATTTCAAAGTTGTCCTCTATCCTTGTTGCAAAATATGCTAAAATCCAACAAAGATGTCTCCAGATGAAGAGAAGTTTCTCAGCTCTGAGTGATCTGAGGTTCAGCTCTGTGCATTGACAACAATACACATTCAAAGGTGTGTTTGGAAGGAAGGGGGAAGAAGGTGGGGATCTTGGCACAGAATAGTAACGCAACAATGATGAAGTTTTAGAATCCCACACAAATAACATCCTCAAGTTTATATCCTGTTGCAGTCTGGCCTGGAGGAAATATTTAAAATAAAATAGATGAATACTCAACATCAATGCAGTAAGTTCAAGAATGAAGAGTGAGAATAGAAACTATCTATCTCATGTACACAACTTGGAAACTGAGGACTGAGGACTGGAACTATCTAACCCTCCTCCTCCCCCAAACACAGACACAGACACAGACACACACACACACACCCCTTACTTTTTTTTTTTTTTTTAAGAGAGGCGGAGAGGCAGAGAGGCAGAGGGAGAGGGAGAGAGAGAATATTAAGGAGGCTCCAAGGCTCCACACCCAGCGCAGAGCTTGACGCGGGGCTTAATCTCACAACACTGAGATCATGACCTGAGTTGAAATCAAGAGTTGGATGCTTAACCAACTAAGCCACCCAGGTGCCCCACACACCCCTTACTTTCTACAATACATTAACAGAATTTTAATTCTGTTACTCCATTGTCTTCATTATCATGCCTTTACTAATCCAGGAGATTTTTGTCCAGGCAGATAACTTAATTGTTCATTACAGGAACTTCCCAAAAAGACCCTTCACTTCTTCATAAGAAGCATCAAGAGATAGTTAACACCCTAAAGATCCTCAAATCCCTCAACTCAAAATCCTTGTCATGTTGTTTATAATCCAGAATTGTTGTATCATTATCCTTACCCAACCAAGCCCCCTCATTGGAAGACAACTTTAAACCAAACTTTCAATTTGTAATAAAATCTAACCTTGCTTTTTCCCCTAGGAGACATTACCCAAACTCTGTCTAGGTGGTCATCTTTCTTACTGCAATAAACACGGCTTTGTCATGTCAACAGATTGTGTCTGTGATATTTGGAGAGCCAGCACTTGACAAGAGCTTAGTATGGGTCTAGCAGTAAACTAAAAGGGTTGGACACTAACGTATGGCCTTTAACCTATTTTCCCTCTAGGGATCAGTAGCCCCCAGGGTTTAAATAGTTCCGTATCTGGACTTTTGCATTTCTGCCTATCCCAGCATTTGCCACAGTATGTTCTGAGAGATGTTAAGAGATACTACTTTTGTTTAAAAGAAAAATGTTTCCGTGGCCAAACAATTTGAGAACTGCTGAGTTAAGGATAAAATCCATTATTTCTTTACTGCAGGACTTCTCAGGGCCTTTAGTATACTACTCAGTATCAAAAACATCTGAGAGGGGCGCCTGGGTGGCTCAGATGGTTAAGCGTCTGCCTTCAGCCCAGGTCATGACCCCAGGGTCCTGGGATCGAGCCCCACATTGGGCTCCTGGCTCAGCGGGGAGCCTGCTTCTCCCTCTCCCTCTGCCTCTCTCCCTGCTCATGTTCTCTCTCTCTCTCTCTGTGTGTGTCTCTTTGTCTCAAATGAATAAATAAAATCTTTAAAAAAAAAAAAAAAACATCCGAGAGGGAATTATTAATATACAGCCAAAACATATTTGAATGCTTTATCTTAAAGCAGCTCACTAAATTCTCACTGGATACCATAGGGATGATGGACAATTCTATCTAACCTTTCACCCTGTCTTTTATCCACAGACCATGACAAGACAATATGGACAAAAAGTAAAATAAATGACTACAGCTGTCTTAGAGCTCAGCATCAGCTCCAGGATGATTTCAGGGCTGCCTTGAGCTGTATAATGAAGATGATGAAGGAAATGGATCAGCCTGAGTCCCACCAGCCTGAGGTCTCTGTGTCCTGAGCCATACTTAGGTGGTTCCAGCCCTCCCCGTGAAACGGAATGCTAGCTGTCCAACATCCTGCTGGGAGTTCCTCAAGGCTTGCCCACACTTATGAGTGCCAGACATCAACTGGCTAAATCTTCCAAGTTGCTGATCCTTGCTCAAAGGAAGCCTCCCCTGGCATAGACTCCTTAAAGGGAGGAGGCATCTGGCATACACTGCTTCACTAACAGCTAAAATCCTCATGCTGGTATCTTTATTTTGCTGTGCCTTCGACTGAGATCTCCACTGAAAGGACATTCTTTCAGTCAGCACCTCCAGCTCTGACTTCCCTGTTTTGGGTTGAGGAGGGGAAATTGATTGACACTTACTGTGCATTTTCTATGTGCCTGTCATGACATTTGGCCCTTACATTCTTTATCTCATGTAAGTGACACAACCACAAAAAATTATGAGTGCCTGTTTATATCACATTTATAGCACAAAGCTGCCGTGACTGTTTTACTTATTTTCAGTAACAGTGCTCACAGCAACCCCAGGTGATAGACAATTATTGCCCCCCACTTTCTAGGTGAAGGAACTGAGGGATTCAAAGGTGAAGCAGTTTGTCTAAGATCACACAGGTGGTCAGTGGCAGGGCCAGAGTTGAACACAGTCCATATATCCATAGTCCACAGTCCATAATAATGGTAGTGTGGTCTACCTCCATATCTGCCCTACTAGATGAGAAAACCAAAGCTCAAAGAAGTTAAGTGTCTCACTCAAAAGCACACAGGAAGTGGCAGAACTGGGACCAGAATCCCTGTCCTCCTACAAGTCCTTGTTTCCCCTCTAAACCAACAGTTCCTAAAGCATGGTCCCCAGACTAGCGCATCAGTGTCAGTTGAGAATTTGTAGAAATGTAAGCTCTTGGGCCCCACCCCAGACCCACTGAATCTGAAACTCTGCTGTGGGGCCCAACAATCTCTGTTGTAGGAAGGCCTCCAGATGATTGTGATGCAGACTAAGGTTTAGGAAGCCCTGCTTTGCACCATGCTACCTTCTATAGAGCATTGAAGCTTGAGATCACTTTCAAGGGCTGGAGGGACTATGCTGTCCAGTGGTTAGAGGCTCTGAGAAGTTAAGAGAACCAGCAGGCACCACCAACTGCCTTGCTAGGAGAGAACTTGGATTAGAGCCAGCATATTTCATTTGCTTGTCAATAGCCAGGCCAGTGGTTGCTCTTTTTCCCCTTAACTATTCATGGAGAAGGAAAAGAATAGTCTGTGGTCCAGTCTGTGGTCAAGAGGAAGACAGGTCCTCTCCTTGGCCATCCTTGACCCTGCCATTCATTTCTCAGATACAGAGATTCTCTCAATGCATTTCAGTTCAATGTTTTGCCACTTTTGCCTGCCTGCTCTGTCTGTTCCTACTTGTAACCCTTCTAGTCCTTAAGACCCTTCCTCTTTGGGAAGAAATACTTCTGTGGCAATATGGTCAGCTGATGTGCTGCCCTCCTGGTAGGTACATGGTGCAATGAAAAAATTCTTATAATTCTTGAGGCCCTCCCTTCTGATGGTGAAAGGGAAGGTTGGGAGCCCCCCACTGCCCAGCCAGGCCCAGGGCGGGTGCTGGTGGGAGTCAGGCAGCGAGACGGGCGGTTGTCTAGGGGAGGGAAATAGTAGGAGAAAAAAGAAGAAAAAGGGCAAAGAAAAATTCTTATAATTCTGAAATCAAACTTTTTTTTCCCTTTTTTGCTCCAAGGGTCAATTCAGTAGCTACACATTCATGCTTTCATCACCCATTGCATCTCTGAAATATTTAAGATCCCAGCTTTCCCCTGAATCAAACTGTTGTCAAGAGGTTCAGTGTATGTACAGGAGACAGAGTAATAAAGTGATGTTTACAGAGGAAAAAAGGAAGTTAAGGAATCTTTGATGGTTCGAGGTGGGAGCTTGAAAGGCCTTTGACGAAAGACAAAGAATTTGTGGCCAATAGCTGTACCACAGGGGAAAGGGAGAGAGCCACAGATATGAGAGGAAGAATCTAAATTGGCTCTGAGGTGCTTATTTGCAGTCAGGGATTAAATACATACTACTTTTAAAAAGCATTATCCTTCCTTAACACAAATTAATGTGAGATCATTGAGTTTCTTTAGGCCACACATCCAGTGGCCTACATGGAATGCTCTATTTTCATTTCCAGGCTAAGGATGGGGACTCCTGTGGGAGAACATGCTATATAGTGACTACAGTTGCAAGGAGGAGAATGTGCAAGAGCTAACCATTTCTGTTCTTGCCTCTTGATTGTTTCCAGGGATCTATCGGTCTGTTGGTTTGTTTTGTGCTTGATTTGGAATGTTGGTTTTTATTGGCCCACACTGAAACCAGTTAGTATCAGAAAGGGCACCACATTAAGAATCAGCAAGCCTGACCTGATTAATCAAAAAAAGAGTATATGCAGTGTTGAGCATGGACATTAGACTCAGGGAGAACACTCCCCAGTTGTGAGTCTCTAGATCCCGGTGGGTTGTACTGAGGGTTAAATGAGAAAATGAATGTAACTGTGGCCTGACTGTTAGCTATGATTGTTCAATTCACACTCACTGGCAGTTTAGTGGGGGCCTGGCCCTGTGCTGGCAAGTCCCACAAGGTCCAGAGGTGCTCTCTGTGGGGGTAGGCCTGGTTTGCACCATCACCAGCCCTATCCCTCAACTTGGCCCAGTGAATTTGGATAATCTCTATAAGCCCCTAAACCTCTGTATCTTCTCATCTAGAGAAATACATGTTTTCTGGGGGGTCATGGGGAACAAGTGAAGGAGATCCCCTAAAAGTTTCAAACTGCTATGCCAGGCTAACAAAAGATAGCACCAAACTGTATTATGTGAGTAGAATACTTACTTTTTAACTTCTGATATTAATACTGGTTGAACTTTTACTGCTATGGTATAATAGAGAGAACCTTTGAATCGGTAATTAGGCCTGAATTTAGGTCCTGGTTCTGCAATTCTGTCACTTATTAGCTGTGCACCTTTGAGCTAGTCATTTAACTTCCCTGGGCCTCAGTTTCCTTATCTAAGAACTAGGCTAACCTTATCTACCCCACATGTTGTTGAGGAGAGACAGAACGGCTTCTCCCTCTCCTTCTGGAAGATCTGCACCCTTCTTATCACCTAGAAACTACAATCTGGTTTCCTCTCATCACCCTAAGATTGCTGCCCACAAGTGTCCATTTTGGTGTAGGCATATTGTAGGAATAATAATTATAATAAAATTCATCATTTATTGGACACTTAAGGCATGCTAAGGACTTTACATGTATCATAGCAAATAGTCCGTACAACTCTGCAAAGTAGAAATTACCCTTCTCAGTTTGGAGACGGGCTCACAGAAGTAATTGTGTGGAAGCCATATAACTAATAACCTGAGATTCTTACCCACACCTAAGTCAACACAATTACTGTTATTATCACTGTTCTCTTCTTTTGCACACTCCTTGGATGAAGAGTGCAATTTATTTGGACTGAAGATCCCAAATCCTGACTCCTAAATCTTCATATTAAACCACATGGAAAATGTCTACCACACAATTTAAATTATAATCTGCTTTCCCACCCTCAGGCTTCCAAAATAACGGCTGTTATAAAAAACTTGATGTAATGTAATCTCAACCTTAAGAGTTATAAAAAGTCTCCATCATAAATGACAGATAATGTTTCTAGAATGAAATCTATTTTGGTTAGTTCTAAGGTTTTTGAAAATATTTGACGTATAATATGCAACACACACACACACAGAGTCCTTAAAGCTTTTTTTTTTTTTTTTTTCCACAAAAGCCACAGAGAAAAATTTTCCCAGGACCCAAGCTCAGGATATTCTTGATACCAGATGCCTCCACAAGCTGGGCTGCTGTCAGTGGGACAGAGAAGCTGCCAAGAAGCCAGGCCATTTCCACTCCACATTTGGTCTGAGGCCAGAGTGTTGTCTTTCAGCTTTTAGAAAGACCTCCCAGGGTGGGGTGAACCCAGCAATGACCATATGTGACCATCATGGCCCGCAGGGTAGAGAAAAAAGGTAAAAGCCTTTTAAATGGCCAAGATCTCATCTGCAAAAGCTGGAAAACTCTTTTTCCAATGCAAAAACAGAACCAGTCCAAACTAATCTTTACTTGAGGAGGTAGGGAGTCCTAGATCAATGGTCCAAGCCATGTTAATCAATTTCTGAGGAGGACCCTGTCCTAATGCTGTGGGCCTCATACAGCAAGTTCCGTCCTACAAGATTGGTCACAGTATGTTTATTTTGCATTATTGCCAAGTGAATCCCAAGGAATGTTATGATCAGCTTGGTAAAACTCCATGCCATGGAGGCACATGCATGTGCATGCCACACTGACACAGTATTGATCTAGAACATTGAAAAAGGAATATGTTGAAACAATATGAAAGGAGAGGCTATTTAATGTCTTTTGCTTTACTATATTTTACATCTATAGGCTTTTGTAGAAGGATATCCTTGGCCTCTATTATGGCATGGGGGTGGAGGCAGTAGAAAGGGAAATGCCTAACGTCATTGAAAGTCCCTAGTCCACTCATTCAACAACTATTTAGGGTGGGCCCACCACATACCAGGTAAGGTGCGATGTGCTACAGATACAAGTGCCCAAGAGCAGGCATCATTCATACCCTCTTGAAACTTGGTATTCAGTGGAGGAGTCAGTCAACAATCAAATAACTGCATACATATATGAAAAACTCAAGCTGTGACAAGTGCTAAGAAGGAGTGGTCACAGTCTTTTAAGAAGTTAAGAAAATCTGACTTAGAGAGGTCAGTGAGAGCTTCCCTGAGAAAGCACTGCTTCCATTGAGATCTAAAGGATGAGTAGACATTAGCAGACAAAGCAATAGGAGTGAGAGGCAAAGTCTTGGCCAAGGGAATAGCAGACGCAAAGACTTTGTGTTGAAAGGAAGCCATCTTGGTGGAAAAACAGAAGAGATCTGACCTAAGTGTCACCAGAAGGCTCACTGGTCCCTAAACACCTCTGCCCTCTGATGTCTAAATCCCACCATTATTAAGGCATGCTTTGGGTTAAGAGTGTTTTCCCTTTGAAGTGCTCTTTTATGCTCAGAAGAATAAACGATTAAGGCAAGTGAATGCTTTTATCTGATCGATTTTCTTCCTAACAGCACAGGTCATGGCCACAAGTCCTTGAGATTTGTTCAGGGGTTTGGATAGGTGGTGTTAAAGTACACACACACACACAGACACATTTTATGACACTTTGCTGGATGGTGCTAGCAATCAGGCATTTAATGAGGGAAGTTTCTATGAAACTCAAGAAAAGCAAAGATTGTTAGAAACCCAGTTTCTGAGTCCAGAGGGGCAGCCAGCCAAGATTTTTAGGCTTGAGCTTGAAGCATCTTTAGAAAGTGGAGTGAGGCTGGCAGTGCCCATCTGATTAGTTTTCCTGGTTTGGAGCTTGAATGTCTCTGGTCATGCCATCAGGTGCTCCAGTGAGCTTTCTGAATGGTGCACATAGCAGAAGGCATGAAGGTTGCCCAGACATAATCTGTGGTCATTTTTTTTTTTTTTTTTTTAGTTTATATCAAGTCATCCAGCTTCAGCTTACAGGACTTCAGGAAAAGGGCAGGTTTTTTTTCTTTATTTTAGTTTTTATTTTAATTCCAGAAAAGGGCAGTCTTAATTCCAAACCAGAAGAGAGAAAAAATTAGAAACTTTAATTTGGTGAGTTGTAACCAGATAATAGAGCAAACTAAAAGAATTCAGGACTTAGCAAGGATTGGCAAATGTGCAAGACAGAGCCCACAAGGGTGCACTATAGTTTTCCACTGAAACAAAAAAAACAAATTCTTTCTATAGTCACTCCCATTTCTCCATTTCAACGATAATCAAAGGAAGACTAATTTGTTTGTGAAGTAAGTCTGATCATTACTCTTGGCCTGATCATTTATATAAGTGCAACAAGAGCTTGCATAGGCCCATATTTGAGTATGCTGTGCTGGAACTTTTCATTAGAAATTCTAGATTGGACTTTTAAAAGCCTCTCAAGGCTAGGAGCCAAGCCAAGAATTCACTACCATATTTTGCCTGCACTACCTACTGATTTGGGTGAATTCCTCTCTTTTCAGTATCCCCCAAATATCCTAAGATTCCTAGGTCTGCCAAGAAGTGACCTTCCTTACTCACCTATAAGGTGGGGAATGCTGTGAGCCAGATACAGGTCAGCTTTTCTAAGGGGGTGGGGGTGCTTATAAGCACTGGCTCCTTAAAATCAACCTTAGTTCCTTAAAACTGTCAGGTCATATCTGATTTGATGCACATCATTCTCAAATATGATATTCCAGTCAATACCTTGTTAATATAACCGATGTTTCTAATTGTGTCTTATTACAAGAAAAGATTTTTTAAAAACTTATGAAAATAACTATATTGCCATGAAAATAAGAATGCTAAGAGTTTCCACATTCTGGAGGGATCAAGTAGAGAGAAAGATAAATGTTTCAATACTGTTTACAAAACTGTAATACTGCAAATTTCTACGAATTTCACACTATTTTTGGAATATCTATATTAGTAACATATATCCATACACATATAACCTAAGAAGATTTATCATCACTTCTTATTTAACAATGCTTCCCACATAATTTAACATATCACATATTTCTAATTAGCTTAGTATCTCTCTTTTACAAAGTGAGACAGAAATCCTTTGAGATTTTCCAGGAGTGCTCCGGACAATCTCAAAGTTAGTTTGAAGTAAAAAAGATTCCATTTAGAATTTGATTTTGGAAAATTGTCAAAAATGTCGAGGAGGGCAAGTGCTGTGATGAGCACTGGGTGTTATACGTAACTAATGAATCACTGAACACTACATCAAGAACTAATTATGTACTATACAGTGGCTAACTGAACATAATTTAAAAAAAAGTCAAAAAGTTTGAACACTTCACTACATAGGCTCACAAGTCACTGTGAAACAATATTTAGTTATCCATTAAACCAAAGTGACAATTAAAAGATCTCACAAATACAGAAAATTACAGTTGTAAAAAAAAAACCAAATCATAGCTTTTTCAATATTAAGAATACTTGGTTTTCTTAAGTAATCAAAGACCTGATAAAGACAACATGAAGCATGGGAAATTATTTTAGGACACAAAATGCTGATTACCCAGGCAGATTATTTAAAACATAAGGAAAGATACTTTTTTACAGTGTTTTATTAAGAGCAGACCAATAGGGGTGCCTGGGTGGCTCAGTCGTTACGCGTCTGCCTTCGGCTCAGGTCATGGTCCCAGGGTCCTGGGATCGAGCCCCGCATTGGGCTCCCTGCTCCGCGGGAAGCCTGCTTCTCCCTCTCCCGCTCCCCCTGCTTGTGTTCCCTCTCTCGCTGTGTCTCTCTGTCATATAAATAAATAAAATCTTTAAAAAAAAAAAAAAAGAGCAGACCAATAATCTAAGAATACTTTGTTTTTTTTGTTTTGTTTTGGGGGTTTTTTTGTTTTGTTTTTTTTAAAGATTTTATTTATTTGTCAGAGAGAGAGAGAGAGAATGAGCAGGGGGGCCACAGGCAGGGGGAGAAGCAGGCTCCCCACTGAGCAGGGAGCCCGATGCGGGACTCGATCCCAGGACCCTGGGATCATGACCTCAGCCAAAGGCAGACGCTTAACCAACTGAGACACCCAGGCATCCCTAGGAAAACTTTAACAGAGAGAGAAAACCAAGTTCTAATTTTGTGTCAGTATACTAGTTAGTAATATAAAGGCTAATTTTTTTTTAACCCATGTAAATAAATCCATCCAATCTTGGCAAGCTTGACCACCCACAAAAAGAATTCCTTTTCCAAGATTCCTTTTCCAAAAACCTTCTTAAAAAAAATTTTTTTTTTATTCATTCAGTTTTTGTCCTACTCTTTCTTATTTCTAAGTCTGGAAAATTAGTCATTCTACTTTAGAAGAAAATTTCTCTTTTTCCTTTAAGAAAAACACATACTTCATAATTTCACTTATCAAAAACACATCTTACTTTCCTTGCATAGAGTCACTTTTTTCTTTACTTTTATTATTTCCGGTAGATTCATTTACACAATATGGATTAGAATTTTTAACCATTAGTAACCCTAGTTTTCAGTGAAAACCAGGAATCAGGCAGTTGTGAACTGTCACATACTATCATTCTGTAGCAAATTTATGAATACATCATTTCATAATTCTCTAGAGGCATATCTTTCTCAGAGTATAATTTTTCATGTTTATTAACAGACTCAAATATATTTAGCTTCTCTATCCTGTATAAAAACAAGATTCCAAAAGTAGATAAACTTATGTTTGGCAATTAACGTTTCAATGTTTTATCTTTCTTGGAAATGATCTAGATATTCAATGAATATCCATCATTTAACTGAGTATAGCGCTAAGGTTTAAAGTTATCAAGGGCGCCTGGGTGGCTCAGTTGTTAAGTGTCTGCCTTCGGCTCAGGTCATGATCCCAGGGTCCTGGGATCGAGCCCCTCATCCAGCTCCCTGCTCCGCGGGAAGCCTGCTTCTTCCTCTCCCATTCCCCGTTTGTGTTCCTTCTCTCGCTGTGTCTCTCTCTGTCAAATAAATAAATAAAATCTTAAAAAAAAAAAAAATTTTTTTTGCAACTTTTTTTTTTTAATTCCAGCATAGGGGCGCCTGGGTAGCTCAGTTGGTTGAGTGTCAGACTCTTAATTTTGGCTCAGGTCATGATTTCAGGGTTGTGAGATCAAGCCCACTTCAGGCTCTGAGCTCAGCCAAGAGTCTGCTTGAGATTATCTCTCTCCCTCCCCCTCTGCTCCTCCCCCACCACTCCCCTCATGCTCATGCTTTCTCTCTCTTTCACAAATAAATTTAAAAATATTTTTTAAAAATTCCAGTATAGTTAACATACAGTGTTATATTAGTTTCAGGTGTACAATATAGTGATTCAACACTTCCATACCATACCAGGTGCTCATCAGCAAGTTCACTCCTTAATCCCCATCACCTGTTTCACCCATCCCCTCACCCATCTCCCCTCTGGTAACCATCAGTTTGTTCCTCTACAGTTAAGAGTCTGTTTCTTGGTTTGTCTCTCTCAATCTCTTTTTTTCCTTCACTCATTTGTTTTGTTTCTTAAATTCCACATGAGTGAAATCATATGGTATTTGTTTCTCTCTTATTTCACTTAGCATTATACTCTCTAATTCCAACCATGTCATTGCAAATGGCAAGATTTCATTCCTTTTATAGCTGAGTAATATTCTATTGTATATATATATACACACCACATCTTCTTTATCCATTCATCTATCAATGGACACTTGGACTGCTTTCATAATGTGGTTATTGTTAATAATGCTGCTGTAAACATAAGGATGCATGTATCCCTTTGAATTAGTGTTTTTACATTTTTTGGGTAAATACTTGCAAGTGCAATTTCTGGATCGTAGGATAGTTCTATTTTTAATTTTTTAAGGAACCCATACTGTTTTCCACAGTGGCTACAACAGTTTGCATTCCCACCAACAGTGCAAGAGGGTTCCTTTTTTTCCACATCCTCACTTGTTTCTTGTGTTTTTTATTTTAGCCACTCTGACAGGTGTGAGGTGATATCTCATTATGGTTTTGATTTGCATTTCCATGATGATGAGTAATGTAGAGCATCTTTTCACGTGTCTGCTGGCCATCTGGATGTCTTGCTTGAAGAAATGTCTGTTTATGTCTTCTGCTTATTTTTTAACTGGATTATTTGTTTTGGGGGTGTTGCATTGTATCAGTTCTTCATATATTTTATTTTTTTTTAAGATTTTATTTATTTATTTGACAGAGAGAGACACAGTGAGAGAGGGAACACAAGCAGGGGGGGTGGGAGAGGGAGAAGCAGGTTTCCCGCCAAGCAGGGAGCCTGATGCCAGGCTCGATCCCAGGACCCTGGGATCATGACCTGAGCCGAAGGCAGACACGTAACGACTAAGCCACCCAGGTGCCCCTCTTTATATATTTTAGATACCAACCCTTTATCAGATATGTCATTTGCAAATATCTTCTCCCATCCCATAGGTTGCCTTTTAGTTTTGTCGATTGCTTCCTTTGCTGTGCAGAAACTTTTTATTTTGATGTAGTCCCAATAATTTATTTTTGCTTTTATTTCCCTTGCCTCAGGAGACAGATCTAGAAAAATGTTGCTATGGTCAATGTTAGAGAAATTACTGCCTGTGCTCTGCCAAGATTGTTATGGTTTCAGGTCTCACATTTAGGTCTTTAATCCATTTTCAGTCTATTTTTGTGTATGGTGTAAGAAAATAGTCCAGTTTCATTTTTTGCACGTAGCTGTCCAGTTTTCCCAACACCATTTATTGAAGAGATTGTCTTTTTCTCATTGGATATTCTTTCCTGCTTTATCAAAGATTAACTGACCATATAATTGGGTTTATTTCTGGGTTTTCTATTCTGTTCTATTGATCTGATTTATGTGTCTATTTTTGTGCCAGTACCATAATGTTTTGATTACTACAGCTTTGTAATATAACATGAAGTGTGGGATTGTGATACCTCCAGTTTTGTTCTTCTTTTTCAAAATTGCTTTGGCTATTTGGGGTCTTTTGTGGTTCCATACAAATTTTAGGATTGTTTGTTCTAGTGCTGTGAAAAATGTCATTGGTATTTTGATAGGGATTGCATTAAATCTATAGATAGCTTTGGGTACTACAGACATTTTAACAATATTTGTTCTCCCAATCCATAAGCACGGCATGTCTTTCCATTTCTTTGCGTCATCTTCGATTTCTTTCATCAATGTTTTATAGTTTTCAGAATACAAGTCTTTCTCCTCTTTGGTTAGGTTTATTCCCAGGTATCTTATTATTTTGGGTGCAATTATAAATGGGATTTTTTTCTTAATTTCTCTTCCTGCTGCTTCATTTTTAGTGTATGGAAATGCAACAGATTTCTGCACATTGATTTTGTATCCTGCAACTTAATTCATGTATCATTTATTTCTGTTCTAATCTTTATTATTTCCTTCCTTCTGCTGCTTTGGGATTTTGTTTGTTGTTCTTTTTCTAGCTCCTTTAGGTGTAAGGTTAGGTTGTTTGAGATTTTTCTTGCTTCTTGAGGTAGGCCTGTATTGCTATAAGCCTCCCTCTTAGAACAGCTTTTGCTGTATCCCAAAGGTTCTGGACCACTGTGTTTCCATTTTCATTTGTTTCCACATACTTTTTGATTTCTTCTTTTGATTTCTTGATTTACCCATTCATTGTTTAGTAGCACCATTATTTAACCTCCACACATGTATGGTCTTTCCAGATTTTTTCTTGTGGTTGATTTCTAGTTTCATAGCATTGTGGTCAGAAATGCAATCTTTCTGAATTTGTTGAGGCTTGTTTTGTGGCTTAATATGTGATCTATCCTGGAGAATATTTCTGTGTACACTTGAAACGAATGTGTAGGGGTGCCTGGGTCGCTCAGTCAGTTAAGCATCTGACTCTATTTTGGCTCAGGTCACGATCTAAGGGTCCTGGGATTGTGCACTGGGTGGGCTCTGTGCTCAGCGGGGAGTCTGCTTAAGGATTCTCTCACTTCCTCTGCCCTTCCCCCTCCCCCTCTCTCTTTCTCTGTCTCTTTCCCTCAAATAAATAAATAAATAAAATCTTTTTTAAAAAAGAAAGAAAGAAAAGAATGTGTAGTCTGCTGTTTTAGGATGCAATGTTCTGAATATATCTGTTAAATCTATGATTCAGTGTGTCATTCAAAGACAGTTTTCTTGTCGATTTTCTGTTTGGATGATTTGTCCATCAATGTAAGTGGGGTGTTAAATTCTCCTACTATTATTGTATTACTAACAATTAGTTTCTTTGTGTTTGTTATTAACTGTTTTATGACCTGGGTACTCCCATGTTGGATACATAAATACTTAAAATTGTTATGTCTTCTTGTTGGATTGCCCCCTTTATTATTATATAGTGTTGTCTCTTTTTATAGTCTTTGTTTTAAAGGCTATTTTTTCCATTGTAAGTATTGATAATCTGGCTTTCTTTTGAATCCACTTGCATGATAAATGTTTCTCCATCCCCTCACTTTCAATCTGCAGGTGTCTTTAGGTCTGAAATGAGTATCTTATAGGCGGCATACAGATGGTGCCTACCCACTAGTATTTTTTTGGTGGAGTCTTTCATGTTTTCTATATATAGTATCATATATATACTATCCACTCTGTCACCCTATATCTTTTGATTGGAGTGTTTAGTCCACTTACATTCAAATTAATTATTGATAGATATGAATTTATTGCCATTTTGTTATTTGTTTTGTGGTTGTTTTTGTAGCTTTTCTCTGATCCTTTCTTCTCTTGCTCTCTTTCATGGTTTTCTGGTTTTCTTTAGTTTTATACTTGGATTTCTTTCTCTTTATTCTTTGCATATCTATTAGTGGTTTTTGGTTTGTGGTTACCATTAGGTTTGTATATTACATCTTCAATTTTCGCAAATATTTTTAAGAAGACATAAAGCATAATTATTGCTGAAAAGTCCATTTATAAACTTGTATCCCATTTACTCTATTTAATTCACGTGTTCTTATAACTATGCTTGAATTGTTCATGAAAATTTCATGAGATATTAAACAAAAGCTAGCCATCATCTTAAGCTACTTTTCTTGTTGGCAAATCAGGTACGTTACCAAAAAATCATGAAAGCAAAGAACCTAAAAGTTAAATATTTGGTTTTTCCCTCCTTTTTTTTTAATTGCCATGCTTTACATGCATCAAGAATTTATTTTTTAATTTTATTTTTTTATGTTATGTTAGTCACTATACATTACATCATTAGTTTTTGATGTAGTGTTCCATGATTCATTGTTTGCGTATAACACCCAGTGCTCCATGCAGAACGTGCCCTCTTTAATACCTATCACCAGGCTAACCCATCCCCCCACCCCCCTCCCCTCTAAAGCCCTCAGTTTCTGAGAGTCCATAATCTCTCATGGTTCATCTCCCCCTCTGATTCTGCTCCCCCTGCCTTTTTCCCTTTTTACTATCTTTTTTTTTTTTACCATACAATGTATTATTTGTTTCAGGGGTACAGTCTGTCATTCATCAGTCTTACAAAATTCACAGCACTCACCATAGCACATACCCTCCCCAATGTCCATCACCCAGCCACCCCATCCCTCCCACCCCCCACCACTCCAGCAACCCTCCGTTTATTTCCTGAGATTAAGAGTCTGTTATGGTTTGTCTCCCTCTCTGGTTTCACCTTGTTTCATTTTTTTCCTCCCTTCCCCTATGATCCTCTGTCTTGTTTCTCAAATTCCTCATATCAGTGAGATTATATGATACTTGTCTTTCTCTTACTGACTAACTTCGCTTAGCATAATACCCTCTAGTTCTATCCATGTCATTGCAAATGGCAAGATTTCAGGGTTTTTTTGATGGCTGCATAATATTCCATTGTGTATATATACCACATCTTCTTTATCCATTCATCTATCAATGGACATCTTGGCTCTTTCCACAGTTTGGCTATTGTGGACATTGCTGCTATAAACACCAGGGTGCACGTACCCCTTTGGATCCCTACATTTGTATCTTTGGGGTAAATACCCAGTAGTGCAATTGCTGGGTCATAGGGTACCTCTATTTCAACTTTTTGAGGAACCTACATACTGTTTTCCAGAGTGGCTGCACCAGCTTGCATTCCCACCAACAATGTAGGAGGGTTCCCCTTTCTCCGCATCCTTGGCAACATCTGTCGTTTCCTGGCGTGTTAATTTTAGCTATTCTGACTGGTGTGAGGTGGTATCTCATTGAGGTTTTGATTTGTATTTCCCTGATGCCAAGGGATGTTGAGCACTTTTTCATGTGTCTTTGGCCATTTGGATGTCTTCTTTGGAAAATTGTCTGTTCATGTCTTCTGCCCATTTCTTGACTGGATTATTTGTTCTTTGGGTGTTGGGTTTGATAAGTTCTTTATAGATTTTGAATACTAGCCCTTTATCTGATATGTCAATTTGTAAATATCTTCTCCCATTCTCTCGGTTGTCTTTTGGTTTTGTTGTCTGTTTCCACTGCTGCACAAAAGCTTTTTATCTTGATGAAGTCCCAATAGTTCATTTTTGCCCTTGCTTCCCTTGCCTTTGGCGATGTGTCTAGGAACAAGCTGCTATGGCTGAGGTCGTGGAGGTTACTGCCTGTGCTCTCCTCTAGGATTTTGATGGACTCCTGTCTCACATTGAGGTCCTTCAACCATTTTGAGTCTATTTTTGTGTGTGGTATAAGGAAATGGTCCGGTTTCATTCTTCTACATGTGGCTGTCCAATTTTCCCAACACCATTTGTTGACGAGACTGTCTTTTTTTCCATTGGACGTTCTTTCCTGCTTTGTCGAAGATTAGTTGACCATAGACTTGAGGTCCATTTCTGGGCTCTCGATTCTGTTCCATTGATCTATGTGTCTGGTTTTTTTTTTTTTTCCAAGCCTTCTGATTTTTTTTATTACTCAAAAAAGCTTCATTTTTTTATTTAGCTTTCTGACTCTGTGCTTGGGCCTTCAACACTTTCACAACGATTTTCTGCTCCTCAATAAGGAAAGCATGCTTGATCCTGTCACGAACACACTTAGCACACATGGAACCACCATAGGCCCTGCTGATGTGTTTTTTCGTTTTGGACAACATCATAAGGACTTTAGGTCTCACAGCACGAACTCCTTGAAGTCGGCCTGGGCACATGACACATGCAGATTTTGGTGCTTTCCCAACCTTCTTGGTATAAAGGTAAACGATTCTATTACCAGGGGTTTGGGACAGCCTAGTTTTGCTAGAGGCTGTATTACAGGACAGCCTACAATGGTAGGTCAAACACTGGACCATTCTGAATGCCTATAGACGCCGTCCCCAGAAGAGTTATGTGTCTGTTTTTGTGCCAGTACCATACTGTCTTGATGATTACAGCTTTGTAATAGAGCTTGAAATCCAGAATTGTGATGCCACCAGCTTTGCTTTTCTTTTTCAACATTCCTCTGGCTATTCGGGGTATTTTCTGGTTCCATTCAAATTTTAGGATTATTTGTTCCATTTCTTTGAAAAAAGTGGATGGTATTTTGTTGGGGATTGCATTGAATGTGTGGATTGCTCTAGGTAGCATAGACATTTTCACAATATTTGTTCTTCCAATCCATGAGCATGGAACGTTTTTCCATTTCTTTGTGTCTTCCTCAATTTCTTTCATGAGTATTCTATAGTTTACCAAGTACAGATTCTTTGCCTCTTTGGTTAGATTTATTCCTAGGTATGTTATGGTTTCGGGTGCAATTGTAAATGGGATCGACTCCTTAATTTCTCTTTCTTCTGTCTTGTTGTTGGTGTATAGAAATGCCACTGACTTCTGTGCATTGATTTTATATCCTGCCACTTTACTGAATTCCTGTATGAGTTTTACCAGTTTTGGGGTGGAGTCTTTTGGGATTTCCACATAAAGTATCATCTCATCTGCAAAGAGTGAGAGTTTGACTTCTTCTTTGCTGATTCGGATGCCTTTTATTTCTTTTTGTTGTCTGATTGCTGAGGCTAGGACTTCTAGTACTATGTTGAAAGCAGTGGTGATAGTGGACATCCCTGCCGCGTTCCTGACCTTAGGGGGAAAGCTCTCAGTTTTTCCCCATTGAGAATGATATTCGCTGTGGGTTTTTCATAGATGGCTTGTATGATATTGAGGTATGTACCCTCTATGCCTACACTCTGAAGAGTTTTAATCAAGAAAGGATGCTGTACTTTGTCAAATGCTTTTTCTGCATCTACTGAGAGGATCATATGGTTCTTGTTCTTTCTTTTGTTAATGTATTGTATCACGTTGATTGATTTGCGGATGTTGAACCAACCTTGCAGCCCAGGGATAAATCCCACTTGGTCGTGGTGAATAATCCTTTCAATGTGCTATTGGATCCTATTGGCTAGTATTTTGGTGAGAATTTTTGCATCCATGTTCATCAGGGATATTGGTCTGTAATTCTCCTTTTTGATGGGGTCTTTGTCTGGTTTTGAGATCAAGGTAATTTTGGCCTCATAAAATGAGTTTGGAAGTTTTCCTTCTATTTCTATTTTTTGGAACAGTTTCAGAAGAATAGGTATTAATTCTTCTTTAAATGTTTGGTAGAATTCCTCTGGGAAGCCATCTGGCCCTGGGCTCTTGTTTGTTGGGGATTTTTGATTACTGCTTCAATTTCCTTACTGGTTACAGGTCTGTTCAGGTTTTCTATTTCTTCCTGCTTCAGTTTTGGTAGTTTATACATCTCTAGGAATGCATCCATTTCTTCCAGATTGTCTAATTTGCTGGCTTATAGTTGCTCATAATATGTTCTTATAATTGTTTGTATTTCTTTGGTGTTGGTTGTGATCTCTCCTCTTTCATTCATGATTTTATTTATTTGGGTCGTTTCTCTTTTCTTTTTGATAAGTCTGGCCAGGGGTTTATCATCTTATTAATCCTTTCAAAGAACCAGCTCCTAGTTTCATTGATCTGTTCTACTGTTCTTTGGGTTTCTGTTTCATTGATTTCTGCTCTGATCTTTATTATTTCTCTTCTCCTGCTGGGTTTAGGCTTTATTTGCTGTTCTCTCTCCAGCTCCTTTAGGTGTAGGGTTAGGTTGTGTATTTGAGACCTTTCTTGTTTCTTGAGAAAGGCTTGTATTGCTATATACTCTCCTCTTAGGACTGCCTTTGCTGCATCACAAAGATTTTGAATAGTTGTGTTTTCATTTTCATTGGTTTCCATGATTTTTTTTAATTCTTTAATTTCCTGGTTGACCCATTCATTCTTTAGTAGGATGCTCTTTAGCCTCCATGTATTTGAGTTCTTTCCGACTTTCCTCTTGTGATTGAGTTCTAGTTTCAAAGCACTGTGGTCCAAAAATATGCAGGGAATGATCCCAATCTTTTGGTACTGGTTGAGACCTGATTTATGACCTAGGATGTGATCTATTCTGGAGAATGTTCCATGGGCACTAGAGAAGAATGTGTATTCTGTTGCTTTGGGATGGAATGTTCTGAATATATCTGTAAAGTCCATTTGGTCCAGTGTGTCATTTAAAGCCTTTAGGTCCTTGCTGATCTTTTCTTAGATGATCTGTCCATTTCAGTGAGAGGGATGTTAAAGTCCCCCACTATTATTGTATTGTTGTCAATGTGTTTCTTTGATTTTGTTATTAATTGGCTTATATAATTGGCTGCTCCCATGTTAGGGGCATAGATATTTACAATTGTTAGATCTTCTTGTTGGATAGACCCTTTAAGTAGGATATAGTGTCCTTCCTCATCTCTTATTA